>NW_024042942.1:0-33205 GCF_014851395.1 Micropterus salmoides | reverse complement strand
TTATTAGAATTAGTTATTTAAAAGTAAATAATACAAAATCTCTGTGAAAATCATTAAAAATAGACTTTGCTAGCAAGCTTCTTGTAGTTAAACCTCTACTTTGTTCTTTTGTTATTTCACGCTGAGGGACTCAACATAAAACAAGCATCAGCTTTTTTTCTATAGTGAAAATCAGTAAAAACAAGAGATGTCCCTGGCGGATCCAGGCATATTTTAATGGATTGGTATCAGCTAAAATAAACCAACTCAAAATCCGATCCTTTCATTCTGAACTTTACTGTGTTTAAACAGTATTTCATCACAGCAAAATATTGATATTACATTAATATACTGCTCGGCTTTACAAGTTGAATAGGGTTCATCTGCTTTAAATTGAAACTCTTGCACAGCAAATAGTTTGTGCTTGCATTGCACCCACTAAGTTGTTCTGGAGAGGGATTAAAGCAAAATCAACATTAAGACAAATGAATGAACAATGATAAAGATAAAGAATATACTTGTTTTGTGTGGAACTGTGGACAATATCGATGGGAACACTTCTTTTTAGAATAAATCCTGTATTTCCTGTAATGATCTAAATTGTGTGATAATGACATAGGGTTGTGCCCTTAATCAAATGTTGTTTTCAAGTACGATTTGGGCTTCCAGAGATTATGAAAACAAGATAAATCGAGATAAGACAGTACAGTTCCGTATTACGTTTCACAATGACGCTCTCATTTTGTCTTGAGTTACAAATCCAGCGCACCCCTTTCCTTTACAGCCTCTAAGCACAAACTCCCTCTCAGCCAGGCGTGATCAAGATGACCGGGGGTTATAACTTGCTAGTCACCATTATTAACTTAAATCTACATGCATGAATTAGCCTAGCTGACTTTTCCTCTACTCATAGCTTAAAATTTTTTTATTATAGATACTTATTTATACTTTTGTGACTTTCTTCATTATACGTTTCTCACACCATCAAACAGACCTGATATTTAAAGGGAACATCCACCATAAAACAGCAGACTTTATATACAGTTAGCTGTTCACTTTAAATTTCCTTCAAGAATCAAGGATTTGATTAGTTCTGTCATCAGGAAGCAATTTGGACAGAGAATTGTACTTGACTTGATGTCTTTTTTGCAAATGGCCTGTAGCTTCTGCTTGTCATCAGACATGCTGTTGGTTACCACTGACTGTGAGGATAAATGTTAAATATCAAAACAGGATCCAGATTAACTGATGCCAGTGTTGGCACAAAGCTTTGGTGTTGTAATTTCGGTGACCTTTGACATATTTCAAATTTAATTTGGCCGGTGAGCACCCATTTTGAAAGATGAGCCAGCAAATTGATTTTGGAGTCCCGAAAGAGTATTGATGGATGGAAGTACAAACTGAACTCACAAATGACTCGTCATTAGCGATAAGCCATTATGCTGACTCAGAAAGTCTCCTGGGCAATCTGTGTGCAACCACCTCATCATCGTCATTTTGTCAAGTGTCATTTTGGATTTCAAATGGAAAATCAATAACTTTCCCAGCAGCACATGAGGTGCACTTTATTGCAGACAGCAGTAATGCTCGGCAGATCCTCTCTCCTCTCCAGTGGTGACAGCCGACACTAAGACTTCGTGAAAAAAGCACTTTATCATACAGCCTGTCTCCCAGCAAAACCGACTCTCAAATGTCAAACACCACCATTAGAAACACAACAACTGAGATGTGTTGAAGCTGACATGCCGTTTGCACAAATATGTCCAAAAAATGTTTTTATCCTCTTAGAAAAATGACAGAAAAATGCACAACAACTGCAATATTATTATAGTGTGTATTTATTTACTTAAAAACTCTTTAGTTTGACTTTAACATGGATGAATGTCAGGATTATTGTCTAATATTGATGAAGCAGAAATTCTAGGTGATGTCTTGTCAAGAGTTAAAATTGCAAATTGATCAGTATAACTTTATAACATCGTTTCTACATCGTTGAGTAGAAAATGATTTAGGTTTTTCAAGTTCTTGATTCTTTATTTTTCTTCTTTGGCAGCATTGAAAAGGTCTTTGTGTTTCTACCCACTGATTACTACGGAGGCATTGAGGGCACATGTGCAAAAAAGATTCTCGTGCACACCAGATAATCACTATCTGTGAGCATGTCCCCTTAGGGGCCTCGTACATTAGTCAGTCAGTGCATCGGCCATTTTATTCATTAAGCTGTGCATCTTCATGTCTGTTCTGTCCAGCTATTTTCCTTTTTTAACTTTGAAAGCATCCAGATCTTTCACTACTGCAGGCAATAGTAATCGTAACATTAATGTCAGCCATACATGCTGCTGAATCACTTGTGGCTGTCAGTCTTCTCTCCTCATTTCCATGTGTTGCCCTGCAGGAAGATGTAGAAAACCTTTTACCATATTTCATTCAAAGCACGTACTACGTGATTAGGCTGAGGGGGATTTGGGCTCTCTAAAGGAACATCCAGCCTCAAGTATTTCCTTTCCCAGTCCTTTCTTTATGATCCAGATGAAGACAAAATGTCTTCTTTACTGATACCATTTTACATTTTCAGTGTTCATCTGAACCCTAATGAGTTCTACTGCCTGAGCCTGGCATTATATGCAGTAGGACTTCAGTCAAAGATACTTCTACAGAAGAGTCTGTAAGTTGTGTTGGTAGGAACAAACTTAAGAGCTGTTGGAGAAAAGTGTCTAAACACTTATGAAAAGTGTTCTTACAACTTGCTGCAGTGTAAAATGCAGAAAGTGTGGTCAACTGCTGCATACTTCTGTTTGACATTAATTTAGTTAGAGTTGTAAAATTAGCTGTGGTTAATATTGTCACTTCACACATGCAGAGGAAGAATTGACAGACAAAGCAACAGTATCTACTATATTACTCTTCATTTAGATTTGAAAGGTTTGTGTTTGCTTTGTAGTCCCATGGCGACAATTTATTAAGAGCCTGTATATAAACAGTCATGGGACTGGAAACTCTACTTAAATACAATAATGGATTTAGAAGGGGCAGTTCTTAGTTCCAAATACATTTATTTTGGAGGCATTTTTGCCCTTATATGACTTGGAAGTAAGGTCCTAGGCTGGACGCTACAACAAGGTGTTTTTTGAATTGTTTCTCACATTGAGGACAAAATAAAGAAAAAACTGAAAATCAGAAGCAGAAGTGAACATACTACCACCTCTGACTCAAGTATTCTCTCAGCACACAGATTTAAACCACCAATTTAAAATTTTGTTCTCTCCGTGTTTTGTTCTCTGAGCGTCAGACATTTCACATAAACACTTATTACACTTCCTGTTGGCGCTGAGAGAAGAGAAGAAAACTGGCTCACAGTGTGAGTTGGATTTCATGGCTGAACCTGGCTAAACCAAAAAAAATCTGTCTCCACATGCACACACAATCCTTCACCAGCTCTGTTTTTGTCTCGCACACATGGCAGGCCTGTCACTAATCACGGTAATGATCTCGTGTGGTTTTGTTTAAAACGTCACTGGGAATATGCATGAAGCTGTTCTACACCCACCACACCAATTGTAATAGCTTTTCCATCATTTGTACTTTTAAAGTGTATTCAGACTTTGTTCTTGTTATGCAACTATTACCACTTCCCTGCAGTGGTTGAGAAAATCTGGAGAATTAAGAATTTCTCTCTCATCAAACTTACAGCTGCTGAACTTAAGCACGACTCTGCCTTTAGCAGCTGTGTAGTTTGTTTGGAAGGCAGTTGCTCAAAGAAAACAACAATTAGTCATGGCAACAATTCAGCCACTGGGTTGTGTACTGAGCAACAGGAAATTGGCTTAATGAGACTGGCGTGACGATGTTGGCGGAGCCATTGCTATTTCAGGAAATTGGGTACTTTTTACGGGAGCCGAAACCTGAGTCAAATTAGAAGAGAAACTTTACAATAGAAGAGAGAGGAAAGAGGGTGAGGAGTGAGATGGAGATTCCTTTCACAGACAGGAATTAAAGAATAGTTTGACTTTATAACCTCCAAGGTCACTTTTCCATTCACATTTAACTGGATATTGTGCTTCTCTGACCCCCAGAGAGACCATCTGCAACCATTTCCAAACCTGTGAACCAGTCATAGCTTCCATGGATTGTATTAATGTGCTGTCACGGCCTTGAGGCGCTCAGCCCTGGAGTTTAATGCTTTTCATTTCACTGACATATTTGAACCACAGATGAGGAAATAATAAAGTTAAATCAGCTGCTCATTGATGGCCTCAATGGTGCTAATAAAACTAAACTAATAAAAAATGAATACAGCAGTAATTGATCTGAGAACACACGTCACAACAATTTGTGTGTGTGTAATGTGATGGAATGCTTTTCTTCCCCTATCTGATTGGAAGAAAGCTAAAGATTGAACATATTCATAAGACAAATTCATTACCAAGAGAAACATATTGTTGTAAATTCTATTATGCCCTATGAAGGCAAAACCCAGTAACCAAATTTGAATTTGAATCTGTTATACCATATAAAATAATAATATGCCCTAGAAATGGATATTTTCAAGTGCAGTAGTTAAAAACTAAACCTTATTGTAGGACAAGTAATCAAAAATTTTCAGCAGTTTTTATCAGATTTTTAGTCTATACATGCAGTTGTGACCATTGGGTGCAGTGCAGTTATGGCTCTTCCCATTCATTTAGATAGGGGCCTGATCTTGTTAGTCCGAAATAACTGCCTGGAGGCGTTACAAGATGGCTGCTAAGTGGCAGGACTTGCCAATATAAGGACTTTGGTTCTATTAATATAAAATTAAGTGACCGTGTGTTGCAAACCAAATCATTCCAATTTATTAAGTATGAATTATGGTTAAACTAGTATGTTTTTTATAATACTGGCCTGTTCCCAGAGGGTAAAACTTGTATTTTTCACTGTAAATTATTATCATCCAAACCTAGAAGCTCCTCTCAATTTCATGTTAAGAGAAGAAAAAGCTTTGTTTTAAATGTCAAATAAGTGCACAACATACGATGGTAATAAATGACTTAAAGCACTTTGCTCTTGCTAGAAAAAAAATATTTTATTTTTAAGAATATAATCCTTTTTATGAAAGATTCTTTCATTATCTGTGTATCTTTGTATGTAAATGACCTCTGCTGGACATCAGCATGGGAATCTCAGTTTGGTTCGATCTCGGCAACATCTGCCTTCCGGCCTCTCCTAAAACCACAGAGTACACACATGTTCATGCTCTCAATGATTAATAGGCTGCCTGTGTTTGTCTCGGCAGTCGGACTGAAAAGCAAACAACATGATGCTGAGAGTAATTGAAATGTCCTCTTTGAATTAGAACATCACTCCATTCTCTGCAAACATCCTGTGTGCTGAGACGAGTGAGTGCTTTCTGCATGCAAGAGGACAAAATTAGTAACCATGCATAATTGACTTTTTACTACAACATTATTATGCTACAGTTAGTTTGCGCAAACACATTTAAACCCTAAGAAAACACACACACTCATGTGATCCATGTAGCCTTTCTGGTTTGGCGATGCTGGTAACAAGCTCCTAAAAAACATGTCTGCATTTTTCGCCACACCACCCAGTCGTCCAGCACATTGAACACAATCTACGTTGCCGCGAGGCGACATTGTGATTTGACAAAAAAAGATGAATAATATGGATGGCAATGTCAATGTCAGCTAGACTGTAAATGTCTCTACAACTATTGAATCAATTGCCATGAAATGTGGGACAGACATTGAATACTGCTGACGTTGTTGCTCCCCTGAGTTCTCATCTAGCACTAGGGCTGGGCGATATGGCCAAAGATGTTATCACGATAAAAACATTTTATATTATTTGATATCGATGAATATCACGATAAATGTCAAATCATTATTTCTTTCCAGTTTAAAGGCAGATTTTTATTTCTGAGTGTAAATTTGAAGAAATCAGATGGTTAATTGCGTGGTTAAACTTTTCTTGATGGTCAGAATGTGACACTCGACACCAAACAGTGGATCACAGTGGATCAAACATTTATTGACGATATATTGAACATTTGTTGTATTGTTATTGAGGAATATTATATTGCGATCATTATCACTATTGTTTTATTGCCCAGCCCTGTCTAGCACCCCTTAGAACCACTCCAATATTTACCTGACGGGTACAGATGCACGACAAAAACAGCATACAAAGCAGGTTGACATTTGGTACAGTCGGTATTTTTTTAAGCCCTGAGATGAGAACGTGTTGGTATGTTTGGAAGATAGAGAAGAGATCATGGCTGAACTAAAGCATACATAAAGTGTGAACATGGCATGTGAACTCAAGAACTGTCAAATGGTAAACCCAGTGTCTTTCTTTATTGTGCTTTAATGTGCATACTTAAAATGGACTGCTATCTTGTGGTAGAATCAGAGAAAAGGTCATTGGTTTCCGAGATGTCCCACTTTATCTTTCAAATAATTGAACGGCAGCGTGGGCTCGACAATGGTATCACTGCATCTTGTCATAACAAAACATCAGTCTGCCACCCTGGCATTAACAACAGGTACTTTTAGTTGAAGAATCTAAACATGCACGATGAGTATCAGCTTGACATTTAAACAGATAAGTGGTTTCAGTTTCTGTTGTTCATCTCTTGTATCAGGCCCTCCCATCATGTCGCAAACCAAGAACCACTGCTATGGAAGGCTTAGTGTGGGATTCAAACCAGGATGTTAGCTGGGATGTGGCCGTCTGAGTGTGCCTGTAATAAATGATGTTAGCAGAGGGATTATGCCTTGGCAGCTACTTTAACAGACAATCTCTCTTTTCCGTCTCCCCGCCTTTCGTTCTTCTCTCTGTCCATCTCTCAGATCCGGGTGTACATCAACTCCAAAGGGGATGACAAGGGCGAGAGCCTCGAGTCTCACCATCTGGACCTGATCGCCCTGCGCTTCATCTCGGTTAACTCCATCATCGACCCCTGGGTCTTTATCCTCCTCTCGCCCAGTGTGCTGCACTTTTGCTGGGCCGCGGTTTGCCGGGCTCACCTGGGAGCCCCCAGGGGATCTATCTTTAAATCCTCACTGGCAAAAGATAATTCTCCGGCTAGGCTGGAACTGTCTCGCCCAACGACGGAGTACAACGAACATTTTCATACCGTGGAAACTCTATGACCGTAACAGTACTTTATTATTTGATATTTATATCGTACGGCACATGACTGGATAGTGTGTTCTCCTTAAGGATCACATGAAGCGGAGAGGTTCTGTGGGCCTCAGTATCTCTCCCATGTGGGTGGAGCTTCTTTATCTATTTTATGAGTGTTTCCATTAGATTATGGGCCTTCGTGTCTAACTGACAAACACCACCAACCAGTCCTAACAGCTGGTGGCTGCCTGTGTTTCCATCCATGTCTAGCATTTGAGCTATGCATGCTGAATGCATACTGACTTCTCTAGAGCTTTATATTTTAAGTGTAGAAGCTCGACTCCTTTGCTGCTTGTATTTTATTGCAAATCAATTACAGTAAAAGGGCTGCTGACAGGAGCTAGAAGAAGAAAGACACTTGATGATCTGGAATAGACAAACTGCAAGTACTTTTGTCTACATTGTGTTAAGATGAAGATGTGACAGAATGCAACATACTAAAGACATTCATCTATCGCTGTGTACAGAAATGTGATTAGCCTTTGATTCAGGACAACCAGTGAAGGTAGAGGTAACTAAATTACTCCCTGCTGTACATGCCTTCGCTGATTCATGCTGCTTTTCCAAACACTTGTTGCTGGCAGTTCCAGGGACTTGGGATGTCACGCAAGAAACTTGCGTGATAAAATGTGACTTCAGAAAAAAACTGGGAGACTCAGTTCCAGTCTGTCACATTAAGATTATGTTTATAAACCCTTCGGGATCAGGATCGTCGAATTGGGACCGCCCCAGAGATTGGGAGTCAGACCCAAAAGCTGCCTAATTATCCTCCAGTGTGGCAACAATACAGGCATGAACCAATGGACCACAGCTAGATATTAAAGACATAAACTTAGTGTAAATGAGACCTTAATTATTTGATTTTACACATGTACAGTATGTAGCATATAATATTATATAATAAAGACATTTTGTAAAAGGTTCATTATATGAAACTGCAGTTACCTTTTGACTTGAAAACTTCTGCTTCTTATCTAATTAAGTAACAGCAGAGTCATTATTCTCTCATTGTCTGCTTCATGAAATACTGAATAGAGGATTGCACATAATTGTAGCAAATTATGGTACTTTTTAAAGAGCAGTCTACCTCCTTTAATGGTAAAATAACACTATTATTTTTTTAAATGCGCTTTTACAGATCATGTTAATTAATATTAAAGGATAAACTCAAGACTACTCTTTCTTTCCTATATGTTGGAGCTGAAATTAAAAGGTGCCCTGTAGTTTTACGTTTACATGCACTGTTAATCACTTGAATAGTTTTATTTTATTTTTAATTAATCCAAATGCAGCAAATGTGTATCGTGTCGCTTGTGCTCCTGCATGTGCCTCCTCGTGAGCAACAAAAATGGCGATCCACACATAAAAATATATACGTACAAAACTGTTTGGTTGTATTGGAATAATCAACACCAGCTTCTGGAAAATGCTGTTTAAAATAAGTATTGAGCCTGTAAGTTAACATAAATTGAATGTTATCATTTAACAAGTACCATATTTTGCTTCCAATTTGTGCCATAAATCAGTTCTGACTTAGTGCACACATGTTAGCATGTTAGCACACAACATGTCATGTTGGCACAGAACTCTACTTTTTGTTCTGTATCTTGCTTTATTTTCTCTTGCCCGGTCACAGTGCCTGATAGTTATTTGGAAACTATGAAAAGAAAGCCCTTTATTTTTATCCCTCAACTTTATGACCAAAGTCCCAATTTCCTTTAGTTTTACTAGGGAACATCTTGAAATCAATGTGTGTCTTTCCAGAGGCCCACCATTCATATGGGTCAAAGGACATCCACTGAAATTGCCGCTCGTAGCCCAGATGGGAAACGTTCTGATTGCAGTCTTTATTATATCATCACACTGTTCAAACAAGTTCAACTGCCAACTAAAGCAAACACAGAAAAAGCAGGTTTGCTTTCAGGTTCAAGTCTAAATATCTCCCTTGCCATAGACTTCAGTCAGTTTAGTTAGTCTGCCGCCTGTTAACGTAACACATCATTACATTACACTGATGTCAGTTCTAACTAGCCTGCTGATATCAGATGACCACTGGATTTCATTGAAAAAGCAGGTAGTATTCTCCACTTAAATTTATCTGTTTGCATGCTTTAAATGTCCATCACCACAAGGATTTGTAACTATTACAGTATCTCCTCCTTTAACATGAATCCAGTTTCAACACGGGCTTAAGTTCGTGGCAAGAAAATAAGCAACTACAAATTTCTGCAGGATCCCTGGTCATAAATCTCTCAAAATAGCTGGAGTGACTCTGGTTATGCAACAGCAAAGAGTGTCCAGTTTAAATTGAAAGAGTTTTGTTGGTGTGTAAAATGTGAAAAGAAAAAAACGTTCTCAACTAGCTGTCATTTTAGAGGATGCCAGAAAAATGTGTGAGCATCAGGTAAACTTTGGGGCTGTAAGCTGCAAGTGTGAAGTGTGTGTGTGTGTGTGTGTGTGTGTGTTGGCTATTGTGTTGTGAGAAAAGCAGTTTATTGCCTCATGTTGGTTCTGAGCTAAGCATCAAAATGTTCAGTGTTTACGACTTACTGCTTCCTGTGGATGTTTTGTGTGAATTTCACATCTGCGGGTGTGCCTTTTTCTGTTGTGTGTGTTTATGTGGTTCCCATATACATGCTTGTGTGTCTATGTGCCTACAATAAGTGCAAGCTATCGAGCTAGTGTGTGTGTGTGTGTGTGTGTGTGTGTGTGTGTGTGTGTGATAGACAGCACTGAAATGATAAACCAGAATGCTACCTACCCGGATGTCTTGTACTAATTATAAAGTACTGTAGATGAAACTGATTGCACTGAACTCGTGAGTATGTGTAGGTTTGACGGCTTGTGTTAATAAACATCTCATCCACCACGTATTCTGTCTGACCAGCTTTGTAACACTGTTCCTCCACACACACACACACAGGGGAGGGGTTACAGATATGGAGAACGCAACCTTCAGTTAGACTCGTGTGTTTCACTTTCTTTATATCTATTATTGTTTTCTTTACTTTCCAGGAAAGACAGGTGGCTTTAACCTAAGTAGGCCAACGTATTGCATTGAGCATGTCCCACTCACAAACCAAAAACAAAATCTGCGCTCGACTCATTTCAAAGGTAAAAGATTGATATAATGGACTTCACTACCTAGTTGCCATTAGTGACGCAAACAGCACTCTTACTTTTACCATCAGAGTAGGCTTTTATATGCAAATATGAACAGATTATGCACTCTTAACAGACACAACTGCATCTGAATTGTTGCAGCAACATTTGTTTTTTCCCCACAACACGACACAATTTGCCACAAACACACTGACAATGCTAAAACCTACAACTTCCGCTTCAGTATCAACAGTATTCCAGGTGATTGTTGTCTGTACAGTGTCATAGAGAAAAATAATACAGTATGGCCCAATGCAACTCTGACTTGTATTTTCCCTATTGTTAAAACAATGTATTTCCACTATTCATTTCCAACTGGACCATACACAGTTAGACTTTTTATTTTGTTATTGAAAATAAGATTCAAATAGAAATCATACTTTTAGGCACGTATATTTTGTTCTACTTCTTGTGAAATCCCTGACCACTTCTGGTATCAACCCAAATAATCTATTTTTAGTATATTAATGGATACCCCCAAATGAGTCAAGCTTTGTGGAGATTGGGTAATCACTACTGTTGTTTTGCTTTACATCACTCAGCAGTGATCTGTCACTCAAATGTTGCAGCCACACTTTACAACGTTGTTTTGCCTTTGGCAGATTTAACCGTCAAATGTTCTAAGTTCAGGAAAGGGTTTTCTCTCTATTTCTTCCTCCTCTCTCTCCTTTCCTCCCACCATTAGTCAGTGAACGTGAGATGATCTAATTTATCGGGAGTTATGATTCAGGACTGAAGACATTAAATGCTGCAACCCATTTATATGCCCATCTCTCCTTTCCCTCTATTCCAATCAAGTTTGGAAATTCATTTATCTCCAGCAGTGAACTAAGGCCCAAATAGTCTATCAGTGTGTGTGTGTCAGTGTAAATGGCTACATGTAAATATTTATCAGAATTTGATTGCTAGCTCCAGGTGCCTGATCACTGAACTGGAACATGAACTACCACGTGTATTAAAATTGTTATTAGCTTGTTTCTGGGATTCAACTCTCTAGAAAAGCATCTGATGTTATGTACTGGAGACTTCCTGTCCCTTCGTATGCTTATTAGATGAGTCATAGGTCTCTTCTTTTGATCAAAACATAAATTATGACAACCACAATAAGATAAGTATTTAATTCTGCCCACACACTGTTTTCTTCTAAAAGTCATCGTGGCTTTCATCCTGCTGATTGATGGGGGCAGGCTGTAAGAGCTGCTGCTAACAGAGGCTGCATTGCGATTTCTTATGCAAAAAAATGCTACAATACTCTGAGAGAGGCTGTTCTTCGCAATGAGCACTTTTAACTTTGATACTTTCGTGCATTTTTTCTGCAGTTAAGGACATTTTTTAAATGCACGACTTTTTCACCACTTGCGAAATTCCAGTATTTTCCACCTGGATCTCTCTCTGGATGTTCACAGTGGAGTTCATTCTGACTATGAGTCATGCTAACTTTGCACTCATGCACTCACCACTTCCACTGTAGAGATTTGGGAAATGCAACTGTGGCTGTTTCTCTTAAACACTTGACCGAAATTAAACACTAAGTAGCAGCCTAGATTACAGCAGATGTTGTAGTTAACTGATGCTGGCTAAGCAAAATAGCCGCACACCGGTTGTTTTAAGTGTGGGGCTGTGGGTTGCAGGACATTTAGGATTTATGCTTGTTTTGCTAGAGTTTCCTGAATCTCTATGACGGAGGTGGTGAGTGCAAAATTATTATGACACACATTAGGATGGAATTATGAGAATAAGACCAGAAAAACTGAATTTTGCTTTAAAGCTGCAATAAACAATATTTTTATATTAACAAAGAATATTTTTCCCAGTAAGTATCTCATGCCACTGAGACAATATGCAGAATACTGGAAAATTTTACCTAAATGGAAAACAGTTGTTTATGTGTTTCTTCTGCTACAACATGCCAAAATAGCTGCAGTGAAAAATGTACGGCTCAACTGACTGTACACTTGGTACTCATCACCCTCATCAGTGTCATTTTCAGATGCAGCTGGCAGCTCTGACAAACCCACTGTACACAGCCTGCCCAGTGCCAAGCAGCAGACAGACAAGCGACTAGCTGATGAACATCGTGGAGCAGCCGGATATTTCACTCAGGAGATGGAAAAAGGTTGTTGTTGGACTTGAATTCACCGGGTGAACACAAACCAGCCTCCAAATGAATGCTAGTGTTACTATATGTCTGCTTCATGTTTAAATCAACAACTTTATAAAGCTTGTTCCGCTGCGCCCATGTGGCCAAAGAAAAAAAAAAAAAGAACGCATGACTGTCACAGGACTACTTTCAACACATACATTAACTTATATACAGGATCTGAGTATTTTATCCAACACTGATAAACACTGGAGGTAAATTGTTCCAATTAACATTAAAAAGTAATGTTTTCTATAAGCTAAAGAGCAGCAAATCACTGGGAAAGTTGGGAAATATTTAAGTTAAAGAGGTCATATTAGAGTTTTTGGCTTTTTCCCTTATTGTGTTATATATCTAATTTGTGCATGTAATAGGTTTGCAAAGTGAAAAAGCATAAAGGCCAGCCCAAAGAGAGTTCCCATCTCCCACAGGAAACACTGCTCCTGAAATGCCTGAAAACAGCTCTTCCGTAGTCCAGCCTTTACTTCCCTGACCAATCTGCGTCACTTTGTAACAGTGTAGACTGTGTTAAAGTGTATTAAAAAAGTGTGTAGCACGCGTCGTAATACTTGCTTTGCGGCTAGTGTGGCACTCCCTCAATCCAAGCTAGTGTGTGAGTGGAGACCTAAAGAGTTCAGTTGGTGGTATCGGCATGTCTGGGAGACGCTGTATTCGTCAGGAAATTTCCTCTGTATCATCTTGCACTATTAAAATGTTTCGTATGAAACGTCTTGCTCCAGTCTAGGTTGCAAAGCTAGTTCGGGAACATGTACGGCTGCACTGAAGCCAACAGCTTTTGGATCACACTACTTTGCTTGTCAGGACCCGCCCTACTCTGCTTCTGATTGGCTAGTAGTCCTTACCTAGGTACTACGCATGTGCAACTCCCAACAAAGATATTATAGAAGTGAGATGCATCACTCGGTAGCTAAAACTGAGCGTTCAACACACAAAAAATTAAACCATGTAAACCCATCCTGGTGCAACCTCTAAATAAAATTATGAACCAGAAAATGAGCACAATATGACTTAAAAGATTCTGCAATTCAACATAAATTATCCTCTAAAAGGTATGAATTTACACAACAATATACAATGACACGAGTTATGACTTTACAGACATGATTTGACTGCCAGGCTCAAACTAAACAGGAGTACTGGTTGGCCAGAGTCTGTATGATAATGTCCTCCATCAATGACACCTCCATACTAAGCTCCCACCACCTACAATCTAACTGTAGTCATTATGGGACACCAGCACCACAGTGTTGAGTCAGCCTCAACTGCACACGTCATTTGTTTACATTTTGATAAAAATGTCATTTCCCCCAATAATTACCCACAATTCACTATATATCCTGCATGCTTTCTGTCAATTAATGTCCCACCAATCAGGCATCGCGACATGTCTGTTCCCAGACATCAGGAACACATTAGCCCTAACTGAGTTTATCCACATAATTGATTAGTTGATTAATTAACCCTGTCTGTTTAATTGTATAATATCATGTATCCTTGCATTTTGATTAGGTCAGAGGAAGGAAGGAGCTGACGTGTGTGTTGAGTTTGTAGTTGAAAGAGAGCTGATTACTTTGCTGATTCCAGACAGTGGAAACATGATATTGGAGGTTGACCGAGATAACTGTAGGGATTTACAAAAGATTCAAGTGGATGTTTACAACGATTACCTTAGAGTCGAAGCAGCTGGTCACTGAAGAACGAATACCAAAAGAAGTTGAAACAATAATAATAAAATTTCTATTTAAGTGTAAGGACTAAAATTTAAATCAACCATTGACTTCTGATCTGCCAGAAAGGCAAAGGGAAACGTTGTGGTTCAGGTTACTGAGCTGAACTGTTACGATACAAGCCCGACTGATTTCCAGATAACACTATAATGCGATGCTGTTTCTTGATTAGTCAAACTGAAATGACTCAGATCCACACACAAGTTGTTGATGAATAATACTTTCCACTTTCATATGCACATTCTGTTCTGAGGAAGATAATCTGCTAGGTGTTTAAAAAAAAAACCAAATAGTTTCCTGTAAGAGCTTGTAACTTTAAGTCTGACCGAGCTTCAATGAAAACAAATCTTAACATGTTATCTTAACAATTTATATTCAAAATCAAGAGAGGTTTCCTTATCTTCTTCTCTGCAGCCATCAACGGAAGATCTGTAGGTTAACAGAGGGTCAACGGTTGGAAAAGCAACTTATGAGCAAGGAAACACCAAGTCATCGTGCACTCACGAAGGTATAGCTTAAAAAAGAAGATGCAGATCAGCACAGTGGTTAACTGACTTTCCTGAGAGTCTCAAATGTATGACTTGTGATCTTTGATACTGTAAGGTACTACTGTAGATGTGGATAAGATCTGTCAATGTGCTCTTTGTCAATTAGGTTAAGGTTAAGTAAGAATATTCTATTTAAAAAAAAAACAATTTAATGCTTTTTAGTGGAGTGATACAAGGTTTGACATTTTGACATATGACATTTCATATTTTATATTAATGCAAGAGAGCTGATGCAAGACCGGAGTTGATGTCTTGTGTTTGCTTTGTTTTTGCTTGAGACAGGAGCGGGAAATGCATTTTAAATTTTATAGTTTCCAAAACACATTTTTAACAATAAGCTGATGCTCTCTCAACTGCAGTTTTGTCAGGCCGATGAGAAAGTCAGGTCTGTACCAAAAAGGGATTAAAGTGCTTTGTTGCTGTGTTTTTCCAGCACTCTGTTAGATTTCCATTTGAAAATTAACACTCATCTTCTTCGCCCTGACTATAATGAAGGAACATTCTTCTGGTAATAGTGTTTAACTGCTTCGTTTTTCCCCAAGGCTTTTTCTCACAGAAATCCCAGTCACATTGCAGCGATACTTGAAACCACGTACTTGAAAGCTAAATACAGCTGTGCCTCATTCAAAGTCAGAATCCAAGTAGTGGGCTTTCTAGTTGAGTGTCCCTAGATAGCAGACAAATACTGTAAATGGCTTGTTCAAGTAAAAGACATTAAAAAAAAAGCTTGTTAATAAGAGTGGGTTTTATATATACATGCCAGCTCAACAGGCGCTCATAGTATCATATTGCTATAGAAAAGTTTTGCCACAATACGTCATCTGATCTGGTAAAAGTAATTTAGCAGCTTTACAAAAACATTTGCTAACATAAATGGGCAATATTCCTCTTTGACATTTGTTTTACATAAACTGAGAACTTTATGTATTATTTATACACATATTTCATGTTAATTTAACACTAATGGATACTTTTTTTGTAGCCTAACACATGTATTGAACTTTCCAAAAAGCATAACTGCAGGCAATTAACAGTACGTTTATCTATTCCAACATTAGCTGCTACTATTTCAGAGTTCAGGATACATTAATAGCTCTGTCCGGCTCTTTGGTTTGGAGAAGTTTACACTCCAGTAATCCCAGCCAACCTTACCCAAGAAACTCTGAGACTGTTTTTGTACAACTAAAACACACTGTTGGGAAGTACAAACACATCTGATCTCCTGCTTACCAAAGCACATTTTTCCGTATAACACTGTACTATAATACTAGGGCTATCTAGCTCTACCCCACAATACAAGAACAACGATGTTTCTTATTTCACACTCCACGTCTAGGATCATCTCATGGATTATCAACTGCTGAAGATGCTGAGGTTTTGTCTTGAGGGGCCAGCTTTTGTCTGCCTCTGTGTGACATTAAAGCCCTGCTGTTTCAAATATTCTTAAGAATTCTGCGTTGTAGATCTGCCACCGTTATCATTATATACTGCATGTGTCATGTTAGACAGGAAAGCCTGACAGCCGTCCCTCCCGCTGTGGAGATAACACGCCTGAGTGAAAGTTTTTACCCAAGCGTAAGAGTTTTGAGGCGAGGATGTTCAACATCTGTACTGCGTATCCCAGTGTCTGAGCTTCTAAATGGCTTCACAATGATGTCTTTAGGAAGGATTTAAAAAAGCCATAAAGCTCAAACTAATCCATTTGTGTCCTCACTTATTTAGTAAAGAGTTTCACTGAGTAACAGAAGTGAAACCCTGGAGATTGCAGCAGCATGACTTGGGAGGAGAATGCGGGGCGGTGGTGGGAGAAGAGAGGATGTTTTGAAAAACTGCATAGTTTGACTTCAAGAGCATACACGTGCAGAGGGGGTGCAATGGGTGCTAGAGCACCTGCCTTTGATGCCCAAAGTGCCCTTTTGTCAATGAAAAATTTAGTTTATTTATTTTTAAATCTGTAAAGGCCCTTTAGTGAAGGCCTGCCCAATCAAACTATTAGTAAAGTGAATTAATAATAATTTTGCAGAAAATAAAATGACCCACATGATGACTTTTCACCTGATGACCTCATCCGTGAGCCCTCCCTTTCAGACACCCTTAGTGATTCAGCAGCTCTGACTATAGGACACCTTCGATTCCGCCGGTAAGAGGGGTTTGCCACAATGTGCTTGTTGTGGATTGGATGTATTTTACAAGAAAGACGCAAAGAGAGCATGCATGGTTGTTGTGTACCTTACTGTGTGTCGCCTGTAGAAGTAACGTTAGCTTACTTACTACACACAAATAAACAAAGGTGCTCTGTTCACTTCGTTCTTGCTAGTGATGGCAAGTTTGAGTCTTTTGACAGACTCGTTCATTCAAATCTCGTTCATTAAAATGAACTAATCCTTTTTTGATTCATTTCGTTCATTTCGTTCATTTGAACTAGGCTGGTTATTGTGGCGCTCCAGCCCTCTAGTGGGCTATTAAAAAACAGTGCCGTTCTCAAACACGGAAGGCTGCCTGGCTTGCTTTATTTGACAAAGCATAATGAACAAATTCAGACCTCGCAATTGACGTAAATTGAGTACTGTATATCATCATTATATAAAGTCCACACAACAAAATTCAAACCATGTAAAAACCACAGAAATCTGTTGTCAATATATAATATATATAATAACTGACTACTGACCTGCCTCTCATTCTCTGGCGCTGGCAGTAACTCAGCCTGCCGAGTGAACGAAAGACTGAGGAGGACCCATGCGAATGAGTCGTTCATTCCTGCTCCACAGTAGGAGCTGTCACGTGACAAATGAACAACTCAAACAGACCCACAGTTGAGAGTCGTGAACTAATCAGTTCTATTTCCTGTGCTGATGGAGCCCATGCAGCTCCCGTGTGACGAGTGAACGTAAGAGTCCGAGATCCTTCACACATGCGTGAAAATGAACGAATCACTCACTGAGACAACCTGACTCCCGAGTCATACGCACGATTAGGTCTTATGAACGAAACGTTCTTTGAACGACACAACACTAGTTCTTGCTGTTTGAGAGAAAAACATTTCACAGGTGTTGCGAAGTCTGGTATTTTTATGTAATTTGACTAGAAACCTTTTACTTGAACTAGGATTATTACAGTAGCTTAATAAAAAAACGTAGTGTGCCTTAAAATAATTATAACAACATTGGTAAAACCGGTTGATACTGATACTTATTCCTCTGAGTCTACTTATCAGCCCTTTTTAAAATGATCATTTAATTCATAACAGTATTGGAATAGATTTAGCTTACAAACAAACTAAACTATAAAACTATAAACTAAATAACTGGAAATGCATGTAATAATGCCAGCGTCAATGCAAAATAAAGAATATTCCTGAAGTCAAAGTAAAGAGTGAAGAAGAAATGGCCCTATATAGATTTCAGAAAAAGGTATGAACTGTTAATGTGAAAGGTAAATGCTGCTCTGTCATGGTTATTATGGGCCGACAGAATGAATACACACATATTAGTTTATTTATTTAGATTTATGATTAGACATATAGTAAATCAAAATCCAAATATATCTCAGATTCACAATGCAATATATAAAATAGTCATCTAAATATTGCCTACACACACACACACACACACACACACACACACTTGTCTATAGATTTGTCTCACTCTTAAAGCTAGACCTGGGTATTCACTTTTACTTTTTCAAAACTGTGTCACAGCATTTGCAGATGTATCGATACAGAAGTATCAGTATACGCATATCAGTAAGGAATACAAAACAATGTATTTCTGTATCGATATGTTGAGAACAGCCCACCTAGAACAGGTGGTATTATGCTCATTTTCAGGTTCAAAATCTTATTTAGGGTTTGTACCAGAACAGGTTTACATGGTTTAATTTTCAAAGAACACCACGTTGCTGCAGCTCCACTTTGTGTTGTACGCTCCGCTCTTGAGCTACCAAGAAACAAGGTAGTGTGATCCAAATCAAAGCCACTTCAGACTGCAACCGTAACCTAGCAGATGGTATAAGTTACTCTCAAGTCCACAACCACACAACATCATTGTTCCACATCTTACCATAAACCATTACAATAATCACCATATTTCAACTCAATTTTACATAAAAATCGGCCAAACAATTTGAACGTTTGTTCAGTAGCTTTTACATCAGTTGTAACATTAGCATTATAGCTATAACTTTAGCTGTGTTAGCCAGTGTTTACAACAACTCTGCACTTGAACAGTCTGTGAAGTTACATTGCCGTGTTTATTTTAAATACAATTCACAACCAATAAAGCATACTTACAGGTTGTGATTGTGAATTTCCAGGCCCAAACAGAGTCGGAGTTGCATCGTCTTTTAGGACTAAACATTGAACTGTTGCCGGTGTTCTGACGATCTATGCTGCCTTGCCGAAAAATGCTACCATAGCGCAAATCGATAGACTCGACTCTACTCGAAATCTACACAGCTGATTTCTCAGCTGATTCTCTCTGACCAATCAGCAGTCTGTTGTGTTTTCACATTACATTTTAGTATCCCTCAGCTCGCTTGGAACCTCGATGGAGGTGAGGTGATACAAAACAAAGTACCTGGAAGCAGGTATAGGTGCAACATTTCTACAATGGAAAACCAAACAAAGGTGAGTCACACCAAAGGGCCTCCGCTCAGACTAGCTTGGTTTGAGGGCGTGCCTGACCCCGCTAGCTGCTTGGCAAGCTTTATGACGTGTTTTCATTGTGACGTCACAAGTAAAGGAAGTGAAGGGCTGGACTACAAACAAGCTGTTTTCAAGCGGTTCAGAGCAGAGCTTTCTGTGGGAGATGGGAACTCCCTTTGGGCTGGACTTTTTCACTTTACAAACCTGTTACATGCACAAAAAGATAGATATATATATCTCTATCTATATCTATCTATATCTCTATCTATATCTCTATCTATATCTCTATCTATATCTCTATCTATATCTCTATCTATATCTCTATCTATATCTCTATCTATATCTCTATCTATATCTCTATCTATATCTCTATCTATATCTCTATATATATATATCTCTATCTATATCTCTATCTATATCTCTATATATATATATCTCTATCTATATCTCTATCTATATCTCTATATATATATATCTCTATCTATATCTCTATATATATATATCTCTATCTATATCTCTATCTATATCTATCTCTCTATATCTCTATCTATATCTATCTCTCTATCTCTCTATCTCTCTATCTCTCTATCTCTCTATCTCTCTATCTCTCTCTCTATATATATATATATATATATATATAACAAAAAGCATAATTTAATGTGCCCCTTTTATACTTTGAGCACCCTTTTATACTTTGAGGAGGTCTCTGCACAGCCCAGCTCAAAAGCTTTACTCTTTGCAGGGAAAGTTGATTTATTATATGACCTTCATCTCACTTTTCTACCACTGACCTGTGAGCATTGGAGTAAACAAATATTAGCTGCTTTGCTCATAGGTACCACAGTGGTTATCAGTCAGGGCAGAGTTTCCTCACATATCAGCTCTGACTTTGACAGAAGCATCTTGCAACACATGAAATGTGGTGGCAGTCGGTAAATTACCTCCTTTATGGTAACATTTAACTGAAGATTAGCAATGCACGCACACATACCTCAAGCATCCTTACAATAAATAAAACTAACTAAACACGTTTATGCACAAATACACAAGTTCATGGTTTGTTTTAGGATGGAGATTTTACTGTATTATATAATGCTGTACAGGAGGCAGAGAAAGCCTTTGGGATTAAATTATTATCAGACAAGGCAAACAGGTTTCAGGAAACTAGTGTGCTGATTAATCGATAATGAAAATAATAGTTTGTTGTAGCCCTACATTTACGCACCTCCCTTTTGTGTAGTAGGCAACATTTGACCACACACATTACTTTTAAGTCTACTGCCACATTTTTGTCATGCAGAGATGAAGGCAGAGCATGAACGTAAACACCCTCACCTCCTCCCAAAACAAGCCTCTAAGAGATCCTCAAGTGTGGAAAATGCAGCAGATTTCAGGTCGATCACAGGCCATGCTATGCCATGAGAAACCACAATCAGATTTTTTGTTGCACGGACAGCATGACTGCCTTTTCCATGAAACAAGATTGCAGGTGCTGCTGTTTTGTTGGGTCTCAGCTTGTCATCTGCAGCTTATCTAACCAGCGCATCATCTCTGCTTCTCCTTTTACAATACTTCCCTGCAATATTTTAAAGCGATCCACTGGGGGGGGGGGGGGGGGGGGGGGGGGACAGCCCTGACTTTGGAGACAAATACATTACCCGGAATTTGCTTCACAACAAAAGTCTCGGTTTGCTTTGTAATGTGAACCATAAAGTGTTGGAGCAAGCAGATGCAGATTGTGACATGCCAGTGTAGAAAAAACATTAAAACCATCTTGAGGAGTACTTAAAAGGACTCATGAGATCATCAAGTTTCATAACATCTTCCACATCCACCCACTGAAGGCCTATTTTGCTTAATTCTGCCCAACTGAAGGTTGAGAAATGCACGAATCAGACGCGAGAGGTGTGTTGATCTCGGAGAGGAAGACTAACTTTAGGCCAACGTCCTTCTTCTCCTTTTTTCTCCTCTCCCCTTCACTGATTAAACCACTTCCTCTGCAAACCACAACCGCTGTCCTCCACTCTCACTGTAACATCGATTAAACCCATAGGCCTCATTTAACGCTGACAGTAAAACAGAAAGAATCAGATGAATCAGAGGTGGAGTGAGAAACGATTGTCGGACTAGAGAGGGATTTCCCCTTTGGTCATGCAGTGCAGAGAAAACAGAAGGAGGAATGCGTAACTCTTAAATGTCCACTATTACACACTGCAGTGAGACTGCACACCTAGTATAGTTAAATTTAGCAACACAGACTTTTGGTAACTTACCCAGCTGCCCAGCCCAGAGCACTATTACAACTTCCAAACATCTGTGTGAAAACAGTTTCCTCCCCAAAGTTGGACCATGATGAACAGCAGCGCACTATATGACTCATTGTGGGCACACATGAGGTAATTCCACTTGTTTCTAAGGTAGCGTCACTTAAAACCAGACACTACAGCAGCCTAGTCTTAGTTAGCGTACTGTATGTTTTCTGTTTGGCTGTTCCAAGGCAGGAACAGGAATATTTCAACAGACTTCTAGAGATGAAGGACAAAACCAGACAACGCTAAGGGTCACCCTCAATCAATGCAAGCTTCTCTCATATTATGCTGAGGAACCACCTTGTCCAGTTTGCCAAAGAGAAACACAATTATCCTTGGTCGAAAGATGCTGTCACAGATGAAAGATCTATATGGAACAAAGGAAGGAGGAGATTTGGAATAAGCCATACCGCAGAAATTCAGTTACAACACAGAACCATAAATCTAACTTAATTTACAGAGGGCAGGGTCCCAGTGTGTTAAAAGGCAACAGAGGCAGGCAGATATAAAGGTATCCCTGAAGAGCTGTGTTTTTTGTCATGTTGGTGTTGTTGAGGATGATGGTTTTGATAAGACAGTGTAACTGTTGGGAGACAAATGTTGTCATTGGTCTGGTACAAGTTGATCCCTAGATGTGTACCGAGTGTTTTGATTACATTAATGCAACTGTTGTGCAAAGCTGCAGACAACTGTCTGAACTGTTTTGAAAAACTGAACTCAGTATAGAGAAAAAAACTGTTACCATTTGTATACAACTGTAACCAAAATGACTAATCATTGCCTAACAGTTCATAATAAGAGCTTGAGTGACAGCAGTGAGGTTTGCAGCTGTAGTTTCTATCAGTCCTTTGAGGATGCACAGAGAAGGGTCTGCAGGATACATCTGCTCAGAGAGGAAAGTCCAAAAACAGAACAAGCAATGCAGACATGTGATGTCCACCAGTCCAGAGAAACATGCAAAGACAATAGCAAGTGTACAAAGTTGACTAGGTAAAAGGTGTGTGTGTTTGTGTGTGAGAGTTGATGGGGTGAGAAGTTAGTGGTCTAGACATGTCTTGTCTAGGGAAGAAGTTAAGTGTGTGTGTGTGTGTCCCACTATTTTGAATTTTTAGACTGCCACAGTTAGTACTGAAAGACGTTTAGAGCACAAGTGTGCAGAGACATAAAAGAATCAAGAAGCATTTTTCTGCAGCTCCTACCTGAATACTTGGAAACTGCAATAACATTTGCGGTTTTGCATATAGGGACAGAGAAGTTGATATAAGATAATGTGAGCTCCCACCGCATTTTAGAATAAAATTAAATCATCATCAGACACCATGTGACTCAAGCTATGCACAGCACATTTGGTTTAAAGTTACAATCCAATAGATTTCCATGAAATAAATCAGTGTAGTCCAGGGCTGCTGTTTTTATCTCACCGTTTGCTACTGTTCACTCTCCTACAGCCGTATCAGAGCTGTGTTACATAACTGCTAATGCTAACCCAACATTTTCACAGCTTCACATTATCATCATTCAACTGGTGAAACACTGGGAGGCTTTATTGCAAAGCAGCCACAAGAACACAATGTATTTGTCAGTGAGATAAGTGCTCATGTGTGATCAGTCTTAAGCTAGACTTACCGCCCCGTAGTTGCAGCTGCACTCAGGGAATTATGGGACGGCATTCTCTCCTCTCTCTTTAATAAAGGATGGTCCGGTGTACCCTATGCTAAAGGAGATATGAAAGGAAGCATTGAGGCACCTTTCCTTAGCTTTTAGAGAATTCGAACAGCTCTTATCATGGCTGCCACTGAAATACTTCCGGTTCACATCACTCAGTTAGGAACCTTCCTAAGCAAAAAGACTTTTCGAACTCAGCCCAGGTAAAAAGCTCAAATAGAAAAAAACAACAAGGAAACTAGAATGAAGTGGCAATGAAAACAGAAAGTGAACTGGTCGATATGGTGAATGGCTGATAAGGGAATGAGCTGCAGGTGAGGAGTGGACCAAATAACTGCAGAGCAGATGAGGGAAGTGACAACAGGTGTGAAGTTGGGTGTGGCAGTCAGGTAATAGGGAAGGGCGGGAAAGTTCATGGCCATCTGGTTCTGGTAGACCAAAAAGGTGTTTTGTGAGGTCACAGTGACCTTGACCTTTGACTACCAAATTCAAATCAATTTGTCCTTGAGTCCAAGTGTACATTTGTGCCAAAGTTGAAGAAATTCCTTTAAGGTGTTTGTGAGATATCGTGAAAAAGCTTTCCAGTTTTATTAACCTCTTAAAACAATGTGAATTTGTTTGGTTGCACGGTAAACAAATACACTAGCTGCTCTTCTGTTAAATTCCTGACAAATTAGCTGCTCACCGAATGTTTGCTGTAGTTTTAAACTGCACTTGCTGTTAAAACAGTAACCACAGATGTAGCCAAATCAACCACGACTGAAATCTTAAAGATTTTAACTTTAATTTTATCTAATAAACAATAGTAGTCTGGCATAGGTAATGTCACCTTTATTATATAATGCAAACTTTATAAACAGAAAAACTAAAACTAAAGTACAACTATAGTTGTGTGACTCAAGCTATTTTATGGGAAGTGTAGCACAAACCCACAGCAATGTACAGAAAACATGGGGGGGGACAGAAGATCTTGACTATTGCCACAGTAATTCCTGAAAGTCAGATCTTCGAGAGTTACGTGACACGTGTGTCAGAGTTGTGTGAAAAGCTCCGCCTCTGTCTCTTATCTGTTTCATGTCTGAACACATCCAGTTTCACTCTAACATTGTTGGAATTGCCCTTCCTCCCCTGCTCTGACTCTGAGAGCTGAACTTATTAGACTCTCAACAGTTTGTCAGAGAGTTTATTCCAACTAGATGAAAATGTCAAATACCGCTTTCTATTTTATTTTGTAGCTCATTTGGACAAGTACAAAACACTCACATGCCTTTGTTTCAGTTTATTACACACATATGGCTTATGTAATGGTCGCTTAAATGACATGCAAAACGTGCTGACCTTCTATTTATCATAGCATTCAGTACTTCTTTTTTAACATTGAATGCTGTACAATGAATAACCGTCATAGAAGAGGCAGATTTCATTTCAACTTTTAAGGTTTACTTCTGTTCTGTTTGACAGAAAATGACAAAACTATTTTTACAAACAGCCAGCTCAGCCTCTGTCTGAAGAGTCCAGTTTCACATTGATCACTGTCTAGACGTCACTGGAGTACATTTATTATAGTGGTTAAACAAATATACAGTATGTTGTATGTCCATGGTAACAAGTGGTCCAGGACTGAGTGGCTAACCTGCTTAACGGAAAACAAATGTGGCTGAGCACTCTGAGCACTAGCTTTTCAGCCAACAAGTTGCAGCCAACTTCTGTCATTAAACTACACCGGCCAGAGCAGATAATGTGTTATTATCTTAACACTGCACTGTTGTCACATTAAACTCTTTGTAGCATGCAGTAGCTTTAGTCGCTAAGGCAATGCTACAAAGTTAGCTACCTAATGCTACTTACAAGTTTGGAGCTTGGTTTGTTTGTATATATAAAATGAGCTAGAGAAAGATCAATAGAAGAGTGTAAATAATAATAAATAAAGTCCAGCACAGACCAAAGGTGCCCCTCAAGGCCCTGAACCCCTAACTGCTCCCCAGGACACATCACAATGGCAATGCTCCTAATTAGGATGGGTTAAATACAGAGGACTAATTTAGCATGTGTTGTATAAAGCTGCAAGTGCAAATATATATTTTTTTACACTGCTTTTTAATTGTCTATGTAAAAGCATAAGCATTCATTCACCTTTTACTACATGTTCAGGGCTCCATATATTTCACTATACACTAATTCAAATAAAATCTGCCTTTGTCCTGTTCCACGGTCATTTTATTGATTTGTGTCCCACCTGTTGTACTTCAGAGGCTTGATTTAGCATTTTCATCCTAACATCCCTGCTAAATCCTTGTATTTCTTATATTCCCTTTACCTTGGGAATTTCCAACAACGTTTTTGCTAATGTGAGCCTACAGAAGTGGAATATCTTTTTACTACTTGTTACAGCAAGTTCAGTTTAAAAAGTGATGACAGCCCGTTTCCTGAGGTTATGCAACAACTCAAATTATTACAGCATCACATTATCTGTTGTTGGTGATCCTAAATGATTAATTTGTTGCTAAATGGCCAGTTAACTTACTTTATTTCCCTGCCTGCTCTTTGTGAATAGTAATGAGTTAATGCCTGGAGCATAATCAGCATTCTTCCCACGAAGAAGCAAACTCTAAGAAACTCTCCCTCTGTCTTCCTCTTCTTTCTTTTTCTCTTTCGCTTATCTATAAACCAACAACTCCTGGGAGATTCTCTGCTTGGCCAAGGGGGTAACTAAAACAAAATCAACAAAACAGTGCACTGTTACACGGTGTCTTTCTCACTGGGTGCACTTTCTTGTGTACATGGGTGTGTGTTTGTGGCAGTGTGTTCTGTATGTGAGCCAACAGTGATCCTTGTCAAGACTTGCTATAAGAAACTTATGTCTGAATAATGCTGGCAAACAGGCAGAGCTAGGAGCATAGCTGTATCCTTTCAGAAATAAATTCTTTTTTTTTGTCTTCTTCTTCTGTCGTCTTCTTCTGTGAGTGATGGCAGGCGGATGCTGCTGTGGTCTTCCTGTTGATGTTCTTGTGGTCATGCTGGGACTGAATGGATGTTACTGATTGCAAGTCATGTCTCCCCTCCGAATAAAACCACCACAAAAACGTAAGTGAAGAGCCTGATGTCACAAATAGGGTTTATCTCTCATATACAGGATGTTTATGTTATATATGATGCAATTTTTATATCTCTCTCCTTCCATGTAATTTGAAGGTTGGTGTATAATACAATGCTGTTACATCATTACAGCCAATATGGACTGACTTACAAATGGCTCTCAAATTATATTATTCATCAGAAAGGATATGCTGATGGAAATGGTTGGACTTTCTACATTAGAGACATGGTCACTGCATCATCTATATCTCTGCTCATTTGTGCTGATGACAGAAGTTTTTTTCCAAATTTTTCTAAAGCAAATTCTGAACTAGATACATTTTCAAAATACTTTTTATGCAAACTTTTTATAAATGCCAATAAATAATACAATAAATGTATGACGTTTACTGGCCTTGCGTTTTACATGATGAAAAGGTGAGTGGTACAAATCGCCTTTTATCAGTTTGCAGTAAGATAACAAAATAATTTGGTATTAATAAAGAATTTTTGTTTGTTTCAACGCAAATATTCATAAAAAATTTTCTAGACTCACTAGATTTAGACGTCAGATCGAATGCTCTATCGCCATCTGCTGATGGTGGCATGTGCTCAGTCCTGGTGGTCCTGGACCTTAGCGCTGCTTTTGACACCATTGATCACAACATCATGTTAGACAGACTGAGGCACTGGGTGGGGATCTCTGGTACTGCCCTAGAATGGTTTTCATCCTACCCGTTAAATAAGAAGTTCTGCGTGTCTGTAAACAACTATGAGGTCTTAAATTGAACATACTGTATATAGCACATCCATCTACCTCAACTATCCAATGTCAACCGCTTATCCTGCGTACCTCATGTGCTATAATAAAATTGTATTAAGTCCATATCATATTGCATAATGACTGCACAAAAATATTTATTACAGCATCCTTTGCACTATTTCACCACACTGCTGACACTGTCCTGCTTGTTTTGCTTGTTTTGTGTAATCTAAGTAATGTAAAACCAGAGTGAAATTCCTTGTATGTGTACGCATACCTGGCAATTAAAGGTGATTCTGATTCTGATATATTTTATTTTTGTGTCTGTGTTTGTCTTTGTCTTGTAGCCATCAATGGTAAGGTTGTACTTAAAATATATATTCCACAGTAATCTGCACTTTGAAGCAGGAATCTTATTTGGACGGAACATCTTCATTAATTCTAGGGGTGGCTGCGGCTCAGGATGTAGAGCTTGGTTGCCCGTTAATCGGAAGGTTGGCGGTTCAATCCCCGGCTCCTCCAGGCTGCATGTCGAAGTTTCCTTGGGCAAGATACTGAACCCCATGTTGCCTCTGGCTGTTCCGCATGTGTGTGAATGTTAGTTTCTGTTTGAGCACTTAGGCTCAGTGTATGAATGGTGAATGCAGATGTATTGTAAAAGCGCTTTGAGTGGTCGAAAAGACTAGAATGGCGCTATACAAATAGGGAGCATTTACATTAATTCTGCAATTTGGTTGACCTTGTTGTCGGTCATATACTTAAGTGCACTTTGTCATAATGTTGTTAAGAGACAATGCTGTGCTGGACTCAAAAGGTCAGGAGACCATACGTGTTGGCAAAGGCACTAGTCCAGAACTATTAAAATGTCAGCAAAATAAATGCAGTTGATTAAAGATCACACAAAATAATGAGTGATTGGGTGGCCAATCATAAATATGTTGATTATGACAACAATTATGTTTGTTAAATTACAATAATTCATAAATTATTAATGTTTAAATATGTCTTATTCATATTATGTGCGGTTCATTATCCCTGATGTTACAGTACTGTATACTTCATCATTGCTTCATTGCTTCATCGTTGTTTTATAAAAGTCACATCCAGCAGCCTCTATTCTGATCAGGCAGTATAGGTTTGAATTTACTTTTTCCCTCCTCAGAATAGTCCATGGTCCAGACTTTGTTGGAGTTAATGTTTTTGAAAAGGTATATGTCTGTAGTTCATATTTTAGTATGATAAGCACTGCAGAGTGATAGTTTATTCATTGTAATCTGCTCATGAATTTAACCAACATCTACAATAAATCGACTTTCAAAGCTAGTGCATAACCTAATCTAGGCTTATTTTAAGGGCCTTTATTAATATTTTACTGTGGTATGTTTTGCATTATTCTAAAAGGTACATTTTGCAGTGTTTTTCATGCATCATTGTGAGTCTGTCTGAACTTAAGTGTCTCAGTGGCAGATATAACAGACTAAATTTTAGCAGTGTGACAATAAGGAAAATCAAACCCAAAATACAAAAGTTGAAACTGAAAGTGCCAAACAGTTAGAAACTAAAACCTGTGAAATACCATAGACTTCGAATGAGCACTATCCCCATGGAGAGCAGTGCATTTACTGATTTAGTTTGGTTTCATTCCTCCAGTCAATATTAAAGAAAAAAAGTCTACACAGTGTATATTCCACATTCTTTGTATTGCTCAATTCTGTGTTTATGTGTTCAATCAACCCTGACAACTAAAAAAGCCGTTTAACAGTATTAATGACGTAACCTTGTTTTCCCCTGGCGTAGCAGTCTGTCTGCCATGCACACGTTTCAGTTCCATGTTTTGTCATGTGTCAGACGGAACTGATCACTTCCATTGTTCAGTTTAGTAAATGCTACAGTACATCTCCTCTGATCTGGGAATGCCTCGGGGAGCTCCCACGAAGAGCTGGAGGACGCCTGGTCCACTTTAAGGCTGCTTTAAGTGGATAGATGAGACTTGTTTAAATATCAATGAATAATTATGTCAGGTTATATTGAAGACACATTTGTCAAGCAAATAATGATTCAAGTGTGGTATCAGTTGGATCTATATCAACAAATCGCTGAGGCTTTTTATTTAGAAGCAAATTATTTGGGGCAGAGATGGCCCAAGGGTTAGAGAAGCAAGCTTATGACCAGGAGGTTGCCGGTTCAATCCTGTGAAGCTCCCCTGAATAAATAAATGTTAAAAAAAAACAGCTGGATGGGATCATTTTCCCTGGTAAGCGAAAAGGGTTTGTTATCCGACTTACATTCTATTATGTGCCATGAAACTGCTGCTCCAAAAATAATGGAAGAGCTAAAAAAAAAAACAACAACTCATAAACACTGACATATCTCCATCTATCTCTGTTTATCCGCTCCCTTTCCTCTGCTCTCCCCCCATACATAATCGACCTCTCCCATCCTCCGATTGCTTTCCATGTAAAACGTCCTTTCCCTCTGACCCCTCGTCATCCATAAATACTCTCCTTATCCCTCTGCCATGTCTACACTCCCTCATTACTGTCTGTGCTCCCTAGTGAATTATGTCAAAAAGCAGCGCTTTTGGAAACATGGCCTGAAGCCCCAAACAGCTCACTGGCTCACACAGCACTGTTTTAAATTAAGAAAGGATTTTTAAAAAACGTCTGCACCCACAGGTGTGAAAAAGAAAATGTTTACAGGAAGGTGCTTCCAGAATTGCTAGAAAACTCAATGTATGACTAATATCAAGTTTGAGGACATGCAAATGATTCTAAGAAAAAGTGCTCTTACGATGCTAACAGGATTCTTGTAGACAACCGAAACTTCCTACAGTTGTAATGTGTTAAGTAAACAAATGTCAGCATCACCTGCCTCTAGCTGCTTTCTTGAGAAGTTGTGACTTGATTCTCTATGAGGAAGTGATGAGCCAAACATTTTTGTCATACGTCTGACTTACTTTCACACACTCTTAATCACAACATGTGTTGTGGAAAAGATCATTTTTTAAAAATAAGTCAATAAAACCTTTAATATATTCTAGATTCATTACATGAAATATTAATGAAGCATATATAACACTGCTCACATATTGGCTTCAGCACTCAGCTGCTGGCTGAACTAAGAGGTTTCAGGTCTAAACCCCCACTGTACATCTATAAAACCACCGAACAAATGTGTACATGTAAGCAGAGTTGTGGTTTTTGTAGGTGTGATAACTCATGCATGAATTTGTCATCTGCAGATGACGTGATTATTCTTACATATGTCTGGAATGAAAATAGAAGTGTTTACTCTCCTACAGTAGAAGAATAATTGAGGTTGTGTCATCTAATAGGGTGTTTCCACAGGCCCGGGTTGGGCCACTGTAACCATGATTTTCCAAGCAGCAACCTCAAAGCATCGGGGGCAGCCCTGTCTCAGGTGAGCCAACAGAGTGGCTCAAGAATGTGTTGTGATACACAAGCGGCAAGAGAGAGAGGGCCGCTTAAAGAGTCACAACATCAATGCTTCAGTGTAACACATATGATTCACCAAGAGCTCCACGCTGAAGGCTGTTTACACCAGCACTGAGGCTGCCACACATGTGAAAAATAAAAAAGCATTTTCATTTCCTGTTGTGAAGTCCCTTGTAGTCGACGTATCATGTGGTTCTCATCACAACCACAAGCTGTCAACAGTTTCTGTACTCATGAGGACCCTCATTGACATAATGCATTCCACTTACTCTAACCATAACCATCACAACTGAGTGTTTCCCACAGGATTTTGTGAGACTATGGTGGATGGAGATGGAAGAAAATTATTTACATTTTAAAATTAAATGCATTAATCTGGTGCACTGTGAGAGCAAAATTAAGAGGCTAGATCCATGAATAACCTTGCGTGATGACACAGCAAAAAAGTTAATTAATTTATTTAATGTTTTTCCAGCAACCCTTAAATCCAAGAATAAAGTCATTTCTCTAATAATTTAGTTTTTTTTAACTTTTAATGGACACATTTAACACATTTTAAACTTCCCGTAAATATAATCCAGTTCATTTTATTGCATATACATTGTGTTAACACCTTATTTTGAAAACCGGATGTTGTCACATTTGTAGCCTCATCTTAAATTCACAGAGTCCTACACAGTATGTAAATTATAATGTAAGTGGTGCTCGTATTGCGTACAATGAAGACTTTATGGTCTCTGTTCAGGTGAGACTCTCATGCTGCAACACTTGTCTTTGTAATGTGAGAACAAAGTTGCAAACCCTTCTGGTCAGCTCACTCTGATCCGTCTCTTTTACCATAAAAGCTTGAATACACGTGCACTCCAAATTAAGATGCCAATCCCAGCTGACATCGGGCGAAAGGCGGGGTACACCCTGGACAGGTCGCCAATCCGTCGCAGGGCTCGAAGGTTCCAATACAGTCATAATGCAGAAATGCCAGAAACAAAAAGTCAATGGGATTTTCCCATTGGATTTTGGGTTATTTACGAAAATAAGCTCTGTGGCAAAAAAAGGTGTATGAAACATACGTTTTGTTCAGCAAGAGAATCTTCACAAATGAACACCACTTTTAGTTGATGGTCCGGTCCGATACAAAGGATGTTGTTTATGCGTTTGTTCTTTCTGTTAAGGTCTCATTCATAACAGAGTGTCATTCCCACTTATCACAATGCAACCGCACGTGCTGTAGATGTTACACATATATACCATATAAAGCATCAAAATCACCCTCTGTGAGTGTGTTTGAGATCATCACACGACTGCCACATTCAAGTGATTTATCTGCTCCAGTTTACTTTGACCACTTCATCAACTCTGCTGTGTGTGTGCGTGTGTGCGCGTCTCTCAAGGACAGAGTGAAGCAAAAGCCCAAAGGGGGCGACACATCTGCTTATAGAAGTCCTTCACCCTGCTCCTCAATCAATAACGCACACACACCATTTATCCAGCCGACAGATCCTTATTCCCACTTCATTCTTTATTCACACACTGACTGGAACAGAGAAATCGCCTGATCTCTGCACTTTTCTCCTCACACCTCCACTCATCTTTTCCCATTCATATATGGGAAATGGGAGTTTTATGAATCAGACTCTAAAGAAGGTCCTGTTTATTGGTATAATAACTTAAAAAAGTAAAGAAGACTGCTCGTAGTACGACGATGCAACGCTTTAATAAGACCCAGCTGACAATGATATACTTGTCTCTGTGGGATATTACACACTTTGTAGCAATCTACCGCCCCAACCACCCTCAGTCTGTGTCCCAGTGGGTTTCATACTTGTCAGAAAACACTATTGTGTGCAGGTCACAGCGTAACCTCTCACCCCAACTAATGATTTATTCTGGTGACACATTTATGTCAATGGCCTTCCCAGAGGGTGGGTCGTTAATCCCTACAAGCTGTAAGGACACAGCGCTTCTATAGGATTTCCATTAGAAGAAATCCTCGAACATGTTTAACAAATAGCTGTAATAACAGGTGGCCGAATGATGCACTCAGTCCAACTCACAGCGAGTCATTAGAAAACCGAGGGGAGAAAATATCCATAGGACCTTATTTTGGAAAAAACATGCACGGTAGTTAATGGCAAGAGACAAACAAATATTTTGCTCCTGTTTGAATTGTGCCCTCAATGATAAACATACATTTGAAAATCACAGTTTGTTGTAAAACTGCTGAAAAATCCACAATTACAAAGACCACAAACCCAAAAGTCGCCTATATGACACTTCTTGGCTTTTTCTCTCAATGACTTACATGAGAGGATGATGTGATAAAAGGACCAAGAGTCGTTGCATTAAACTCATCAGATGAGATATATTTCTGCGTGGAACGTAGCTAAGTTACCTAGCTAGTAGCAACGTAGCAATGAATGTTAGCTAGCATTACAGCGTTACCATGTTGGTGACATATATTGTGCAAGACAAAAGATGTAGTTCATTGAACACAAAACTAAATGTTAGTTTACTTCTTTAGGACAAACTAC
>NW_024042941.1:0-20063 GCF_014851395.1 Micropterus salmoides | reverse complement strand
TTAGTAACAGGACCTGCAAGTGCAAATGTAGGCAAAGTGGATAGTTGCCTTTTAAACCAAAGGCTATATGAAGAAATAACGATGTTGGAGGTGATTTTTCATTCAGCGTTATACTGCTGTCACAGAATCTTCAGATTTTGCTCTGTTGGCTTACGTTTTTCTGTCTCGAAGTGATAACGGTTCCCTTCAGTCACTGCTAAATGCCATGCAGCTCTGAATCAGTGCTGAAGTTCAGAGCACATCACCTGATTTCTCTGCTGTTCAGTCGTGTGTTTTCAGTTAGAAACATTTGGTTTAAAGGGAGGAATGCTTCTGGATTTTACTTTCAATATCTTTGGCCCCTGAGGGACGTGTAGAGGCCTCACTTCCTGTTTCCTGTTCTTTAGATCTCTTTAAGACACACACACGTTCACACACAAATATGCTAATACACACAGGTATATATAGGGTTAGACTGAGACCCATCAATAGAAACAATTTCCTCTGTTTTCACAGTGTGAATGGTTGGGCATGTCCCTCAGGTCCTCCATCCTCTATCCTCCTGTCATTCATCAGCCTGAAAACACACACTTCTGGCATTTCTGTCTTAATGTGTGTATAAGTGTGTGAATGTGATTGGTGCTGTGTGTGTTGTCATCACCTCTGACAGAGCTGCCTGTCAGAGGAGGAAGTCTGGAGATCACAGGCTGAACTCCACTGATGGATGATCAAAGAGTGTGTGTGTCATGCTCTGATGGTGAGACAAAGGCCAGCAAATGTTGAACTTGTAACATCGACAGAAAGACCAGCTGGCTGGTTTTGATTTGAGTTCAAATGATAACCTACTTTTTGTCAAAGTTGTCATCTGCCCAAACTTGGTCCTGTTTTTGCACTGACACTCAAGTTATGAGCATGTGGATGTATGCAGCGACTGAAAATTCACCTGTCTATGCAAAACCCAGAAACTCGTCTTCAAACTGTGTGTCCTTGAAAGGAGAACAACACAGTAAATACAGGGACAGTTTTAATAAACAGAAATGTACCACTTGCCTGAAATCTCTCAAGAAGTTTCCTGAAAACACTTTGAAGACATAAAAGTGTTCCTTTGGTATTTGTGATGCAACATACTGACAAAAAATTGCCTGCACAAAAAAGTTAAAAAGCTGCATACCATAATACATGTCCTCGGTTCAGTTTCAGCCGAGACATTTGTTGCATGTCATAGCCCCCACTCCGCGCCATTTCCTGTCTATCTCTACAGCTGTCAACTATCAAATTAAAAGGCAACCCCTCCCCCGCCAATCCCCAAATCAACAAATCCCCATGTGGTGTAAAGCGTTGTCAAAATTAATGTGAAATGTCTCTCATGTCTTTGCTTCCTCCCTTTGGGTCATATGGTGTCATCAAATGTCCTTAGAGCCGTCATGTTGAGTATGAAATGTTTCCTAACCTACTGCAGGTTAGCTGGATGCTGGAAAATCTACATCTGTACCATATTGTTTTTTGCAAGTAGTTTTATGAGATTTAAGTAGGGCTGGGTCATATGGTCAAAAATGTTATCACGATAAAAATTTATATCAGTTGATATCAATAATTGTCCTGATAAATGTCAATCATGAGTGAAAGTTGAAGAAACCTGACAGTTAATTGTGGTTTGAAACTATTCTCATTTTACAAATTTGAGGTAGAATTTTCAAAACAGTTATAATGTTTAAATTATTTTTCAAAGTATGCATGAGTAAAATTAGTAAAATCGCCAGTCCTTTTACTCAATAAATAAATATCTTAATAGAAAAGTAACTGCTGATTTGCTCATGATTAAAATAAATTTTATCGAACATTTATTGAACATTTGTTATATTTCAATAGAGGAAAATACATTGCAATAATTATTGTTTCTCCAAGCCCTATTTAACAGTAGTGAAATAATGGGGGAAAAGCAGGGGTGAAAGAGATGGGGAGCAAAAATATGCAACAAAAATCCCTGCCAACTCGAACCAGGGAGGTTTCACATCAAGGTCTTAAATCTTAATCTTTAAAATGTTAGAAAAATGTTTCTAATCATTTTACCCTCATTTTTTAATTGACCAAGTTGTTAGAAAACGCTTTGCATGTAGAAATGTTTCTTTCCAGATAGTCCTCCCTCTTCACTTGCTCTATAGTGAAACATGCCTTCATGAATGAGTAGTTATTATAAGGTATCATGGGATCAATAAATATTTTGGCATCATGCGCTTTTATTTAAATAAACTTTAAATCATCATATGGTGCACTCAGAGAGGAGCTCTCAACACTGCCTCTTAGCACACAGATGAGGTGTTGTGATTAGTGATAATGTTATTATGTGGTCCATTGTGTTATTCAGTGTGTTCTGTTTCAACTGGGGAGCGATTTCAAGGTCTGACAGACAAAACAGTCCAGCTTTTTGCCATGAGAGCAGTTTGTCATCGCCTTCTAACCAGCTTCAGGGCCTTTTCAGGAAATGAATGAAGGATGACAAGTTACCCAGAGATCCCAACTGAGCATGCGATAGAGGAGCATCTGGTGCTCATTAGTGACAGGAATCAGCTTTTTCGTAATAACTCGTAACATAGCGCGTAACACGACATAATAGTTCAGACGTGCTGGAGCTGATTTTGACGCAATGTCTATTAAAAGGGGAGATGTTTCCCAGGTCAGCTGTTCAGGTCACAGCCACGGTCGGTGGGACAGCTTGCTTTTTCTTTTTCACCACAATTGAATAGTGTCTTTGATTAGCTTGTCTTGTATTCTCCTTTTCTCTTTTCACCCCATCAATTTCCTGTTTTTCCTTTCAGAAACAAATAAAGTTAACTATGTTTGAATTTGTGAATAATGTGAATTTCTTCTCTGTGTCTCTGCAGCTCTTCCACGTCGCCTACGTGTTGATTAAGTTCGCAACTCTCCCCGTCCTGACCTTTGGGTACTGGAGAGATCTATCGACTTTGGGCAGACTACCAACCCTGGCAGTTCTTTGCCTGTGAGTAGAGACACACATACACATGTATATTCACCTATACAATGCATACATACAGTATGTGTAACTCCAGATGTTATAAGGAGCAAACCCAGTCGGATTCCATCAGCATCACTTCATGCTTTCCTGACCTCCCCCAGGGTTCAGCTTAATTCTCCCTCTAATCTCAGAGTTAAACTGCATCCCTGGGGGCAGGCAAATGATTGGTTGGTTAGTTTGTTGGTCAGGTCTGGGGGGGAGGGGGTCATCACATCATGAAGCTGCCAGCTGATTGGCTATGGCAGCTGTCAGTCCAGGTGGGCTGCAGGGGAATTCCAGGCATTTCTGCCAACAGGTTGCAGCTTGATGTTCACCGAGTAAAAGAGAGCAGACAGATGAGGCAGACCCACACCCCCTTTGTGTGTGTGTGTGAGAGAGAGAACAGATAATGACCATGTATTAATTAGCATTATTGAAAGCTGCTCCAGGTGTCTCTTGAGGTGAATTCATTAGACGTCACAGTACACCACAGCCTGGTGAATCCATTACTGCAGGCATGCTATACCAGTATATTCACAGGGACTATTTAAATATGTTCAAACCAAATCAAGGAGCCTGAAAGGTCTGGATTTTTAAATCCTTTCTTTTTGAAAATTAAAGATAAAGTCAGACAAAGTAAAGCAAAAGTCTGCAGCCTGAAACCAATCACAAGATTCACTGGTTTCAGATGTGATTTTTAGTAGATGATTCTGCAAGGAATATTTTAATTTCTGTGCACTGTGGTGAACAAATTCCAGTGATGACACATCAGATTTTACTTTTATTAAATTGCCTAACGCTTACTTAAAAGTGTGCTGGGGGTTCTGGTGGCCAACATGTTCTGCCATTGTTGTGAAAAAAACAGCGTTCTCTGAACAGAAGCTTCCTTAATCTGGCCCGGCTGTTCCTGGACTGTGACAAATGATGAGCCATGGACTGACAATGGCCCTTGACAGCTGACCTGAATGCTGCTAACTGGAACTAATTATCAGCTCAAGTTTGAACCCCCGAAATCAAAGCACATTAAGTCAAGTTAAATGAGCCAGAGACAGTTTATCAATGGTGCTCTGGTGCCAGAACAGGGCAGAGTGAGCCGACTGTCAGCTCAACTTGGGATCACTTTCTGTGTGCTGACAAACTGTTCCTTTACCTTTTATCCCTGAATATTCAGTTTAATAAGAAAAACAACTTTGTTAAATTAGATAAATGCTGGGAATATCCAAATAAGTATTTTAGGGCGGTGGTGGGGCAGTGGATAAGACGCATGGCTTTGGTGGGAGAGACCCAGGGTCAATTCCCCACGGTGAGACACCACTGTGTCCCTGAGCAAGACACTTAACCCCTAGATGACCTCTAACATGTATAGCAATTGTAAATTGCTTTGCGCCTAAATGAATAAATGTAAATAGCAGTCTGCTCTTGAGCAGTTTGGAAAAAAGTTGATACACTTTATAGAATCACATAATGACAGCATTTTACAAAGGCAGCTTATCTCTCCTTCAGTATGAAACACGTGTCAATCAACAGTGTTTTACAGTCAGACGGAGGATAGGAGATACGTGTGTGTGTGTGTGTGTGTGTGTGTGTGAGCTAAATAGTACAGAGTAAATTAGTGTTGGCCTCAAAGCTGTAAATCCTAGAGGTATTTGACAGTTTTAGTTTGAACTGCTGCAGCTGTTAGCTGTACACACACACACACACACACACATCTTGACATTATAAAATGTAAATTCACCCTCTCCTCCTCGTCTTTCTCTTGTTTTCGTGGTCTTTTCCATCTTCTTCTTTGTCAAGGACAAAATCTGAGATAAAGTGAAGCTATTCCAGGAATGTACGCTGTGTCCTCATGAAGAAACAATGTGACTTAAACAAGCTGAAGTCTTGTTTCAAACTGTCAAACACACTTTCAAAGTTTGATTATTCCTTAAAGGCAGATGGTGGTTTCTCTGAATGACCAACCAACGTTTATACAATGAGGTGAACTGAAATAAGGTGAAGTTAAATGATGACTGACCTCAAAACTGCCCCACATATGGAGGATCTCTCTTAGTCTGCCTTGATCTGTTCTACAGTTTCATTGACTTACTTATGCTGGTTAATTGGTTTCACCAATAATGCCATACAATAGTGAATCATCCTCAACTCATCTTTATTTATAATAAATGCTAAATATCCACAGATTTTAGGGATTGTACCAAAAGTATACAGGTGAGAGAGTTATGTTTACCCTTTAAAAAAACAAAAGCCCTCCCCAGTGTTAATATTTTCTTTGCAACAATCTACCTACAATATTTCAGCTGCTTTCTGTTAAGATGCATGATAAATTTATGGTGGGAGCTGCTGTAGGAAAAGTGACAAATGATACGCTGTGTGGAGAGAACTTGATCCACTAAAGACAAAAAATACTTTTATGAAACCACCTCTCTCCTAATAATTTTCAAACAGCACCCCCATCTCCCTGTAAATGTGTCATTTTTGGGGTAATTTGTGATTACATTGTGACATTTTAATAGCCTCAGTGATTCAATGATTAATAAAAGGTTTGGATTTAGATCAGAGTTTGCTTGACCATTAGGTTATGCTTAAAAAGTTCAAGTTATACAGGCTTAGTGTAGTCAGTGTGTGTTGATGATTTTCATTCCACCTGTTGTGAAGCTGAAAATGCAGCTGAGGTATATTTCAGGAGGACTGCTGGGTAAACCAAAAACCACCACCAAACCAAGACCCTCTTCTAATTATCACACTGAGACGCATCATTAAAATGCCACAAGATGGTTGACATTCTTCAGGTTTAACATGAGGCGATGTTCACATGTTTGCTAAAAACTGATTACAAGCTTTTCTTTTGTTTGTGTGTGCGCGTGTCTCTAGCCTCCAAGAGAGATTGTATTGAGCGTTTTGGACAGAGGACCATTGAGAGGATCAACAATGATGACGACGTCATTTGCACTACCGAATACTCACGTATAGTCCCGCTGGAAAATGGAGAGGTGAGTGTTTGCGGATAAAATATATTGATTTAATGTCCATAACTGTAGAGCTCAAACAATTATTCAGTCGACAGTAAAATTATACAACAATAACTTTTGCAAAACTTAACAATTACAACAAAATGTTTAAAGCGTATGTAGCAAATGTACGGATTTGCTGCTTTTCTTTATCTTATGTTTGCAGGACTTTCCCAGGCTGTTATGTATCTATTCCTAACACTTGTTAGTTAGCTGATAATGCTGTTGTCCTCCTCCCCACCTCTCCCAGGTCGTGGTGTCCTTGGTGAACGGTCGGCCCGGGGCGATGAACTTCTCCTACTCACCAGTGCTGAGGGAGTTCACCAAGGCCACCCACATCAGGCTTCGCTTCCTGAGAACCAACACGCTGCTGGGACACCTGATGGGCAAAGCGCTCCGTGACCCCACTGTCACCCGCAGGGTAAGACAATGCAACAAAGTGATCATCTTGTAGGCAATGGATTAGTGTATTTGAAAAGTTTTGCATTCCCGAAACCTTTCCTTTAAATAGCTTTAAAGTCCAAAACCATTTTATACACACAATCACACATCTATATACATATATGAATGTTCTGAATATTCTGTATATGCTTTAACTTAACTTGATTGAAGCTGTATGAGGTTTTAATTAAGGAAAATAAGTTTTATGGCTGCAGGATGAAAAATATGCACCTGTCTTTGTGTCTCAAATTCTTATATATTTGGCAATGTTTTTGCAACATTATAACTTTCACTAGAATATAAAAGGAATGGTTCGGCCTTTTTTTGGAAATACTTTTATTTACTTTCTCGCTGAGTTTGGAACTCCCTCTAAAACCACAAATTGTTATTTTTACATATTTGTTTGTGTACAGATTAAACATGACTTGACTTAACGTTTCCATACTTAATCCAGTGACATAAGAATGGTATCAATCTTCTCAACTAACCCCCGGCAACAATAACCAATAAGCATTTTCCAAAATGCACATTAGATGGTCCCTTGGTGGGTCTAGAGTTAAAGAGATCAGTCTGCTAACTTAAAAAATGTGTCTAATCTTTCCAAAATATATTTAATAAATGTATGCTCTTGTGAACAAACAGGTCGTATTTATATTGAGAGTAACTCACCAAAATGCATTTTGTGTGTCCTTGAGGTCTCAGTAATATGATTGATCCCGTTTCTTCCTCATAAAACCTTTGCAAAGCTTCAAAGTTTGAATCCAGCGTTGTTTACATCCATGTTCACTAGCAATCAGTGTTTTTTTCTGCCTTTGCCAAAGTGTTCCTGCAAATCTTGGCTCATTGACGCCTGCTGTAGTGGAATCAGTAGAATACTGTGACACCACTTGCACAAAGAAAAACAGGTCTCCCTAAAAAATCAATCAGACAGCTGCAGCTGAATCAGAACACTGCTGCTCAAGTCCTCTCTGAGACCAAAAAAGTGGATCTCATCACTCTAGTTCTGAGTTCTTTACACTTGCTTCCTGTCTGTCACAGAATTGATTTCAAAGTACTGCTGTTGGTTTATAAAGCACTGAATGGTTTTGGGCCGAAATACATTTCTGTTCTTCTGCAACGTTATGAACCATCCAGACCTCTCAGGTCGTCTGGGGCAGGTCCGCTTTCTGTCCCCAGAGTAAACATAAATCTGTCTATATAAATAAACGTCTTTAAAATGGTTCAACATTTTGTGACATATGGGTTATTTACATTCCTGTTGAGCGTTAAATAAGAGGATTTATACCACCCTTTAATCTGCCTACCAGTATTTTACAAACAAGATGTAACGTGTAAATTAGTGAGCTTTAGAGGTGTTGGTAGGCGGATATCATGTTACCTTTGCACTGAGCTGTCAGTGTTTTCATCTAACTATGGGCAAGAAAGCGAATAAGCATATTTCACCAAAATTTATAACTATTCCTTTAACTAAACATTAAATATGACTACATATTGATGAAAATAACTCATGCTGTGTATTGTTTTTATTTTATAGTATTACTACAGTATCAAAGACATCAGTATTGGAGGACGCTGTGTGTGTAACGGACACGCTGAGGCCTGCAACGCAGAGGACCCCAACGACCCCTACAAGTAAGACACAAAGTTGTACCCACCCTTCGAAAGATCAATGAATATCACACACTCACACACAATCAGGGAATCAGACTGCACCTCCGTGACTCACAGCCACATTGTTATGACTGGATTTTGTAGCATTTGTGTGTGTTTGTGTCCTCGACTGAACAAAGATGAAAGGAAATCCACCACACCACAGGTTATAGAAATGCTATTATGGTGACTCAGACACATCTACCTGCTCCAACACACATATACGTGTCACACAAGTTGAAACACACGGCAAAAATCACATTGCAGAATTCATAAAGCTCTGATCTGAAACAAAAGGGTCTCAATTATTCTTGGCTGTGGTTTCATTCTGTGCCAGAGCTGTCGGGTCTCATCAGGACATGATAATACCTGTACACAAACCTGTAAAACAAATAAGATACTTGTTACAACACATGAACCTACTGAGACAAAAAAAAGTAAGAGATGAGAGAGAAAACCTGAGTTTTTAAGCAGGAAAACATTTGAATGCATGAAATGAAAAAATACTTTCAAGCACTAATCTGCAACATCTTCCAAGTAACTTTTTCAAGTCAAGTTCATGCCGTTGGTGTCAAGTCTCAGGCAGAAAACCAAATGAAGTAGGACAGGATGTGACAGTTCAATTGTTGTTTTTCTCAGTGTGTTTGTTTAGTTTTTTGCAAATGTAACAGCTGGAGGTGGAGAGGATGAAGATGGAGAGAAAGACGTATTTTCTGATTACAACATACATACGAATAAACTTTCTGTCCTTTATTTAGTTTCTATTGTTGGAGCCAAATAACAAGAAGGAACTTGTAGAGTTTGTGTGCGTGTGGGTCTGTGTGAATTTCCAGTTTCCAATCTCTCATGAGAGGTGGAAGTGGGCAGTATGTGATTAATTTAATAATATGGGTGAATGTGTGTGTAACTTGTGTACAGTGTATAAGTCAATTGCAGGAGCACATGCAGGTAGGTGTGTTTGAATTTCATTTGTGTGTGTGTAGCTTCCTGCAGGCTGTGTAGGATTTTCCAATAAGCCTTCATTACTGTCAAATCTGCCATGAGTCATATAGACACACACTTTAGCATGAACAGTCATATATAAGCTATAAATCCACCTATAAATATTTGTCTGTCTGTTTGTCTTGTTCTATGTGCATGTACACACACACGCACACATAGATTATATGTTATATGTTCCATCCGTTTTATATACACACACACACACACACACACACTTGTACAGACTTGTTAACAGTCGGGAAACAGTCTCTTGTGAGGCCGGTGATGTAGCTCTTTCCGTACTGTTGCACATGAGTGATTTGGGAGGAGATGGGGGATTTTAGAGGGAGATGGGCGGAGGGGTGGTGGGATTGTCAGATAGTTTGATGTACAGTGGAAGCGAAATTTACTGCTGCTGGGAGGCGTTTGCACTGTGACCCCAACATTCTGCAGAAGATACTTCATCAAAGCTGTGATTTGACTGACAGTACATAAAGAGAGACAGCTGGCTCTGTTTCGTGATTCCACTCTAAATCAGTGGTTGGTCAGTCTGGGTTCATGATATATTAATTTATCATTTAGCTGACGCTTTTATCCAAAGCAACTTACAATTCTTATATCAATTCTTATATATGTCAGAGGTCGCACACCTCTGGAGCAACTATAGGTTAAGTGTCTTGCTCAGGGACACGTTGGTGGATGTTGCAGTGGGAATTGAACCCTGGTCTTCCACACCAGAGGTATGTGTCTTATCCACTGCACCATTACCACCCCACCAATATAAAAACAATGAAATAACCCGTTGTTATTATAAACTCTGGTTCTTATTCATGTCAGCATCCAACAATTTTTGTAACTTTTCTGAACTGAATGGCCAAGTGAGCTGAAGTCAGAGACTTGGGATCTACTGTTACATTATAGGCAGAGATTGTAATCATTTTACAAAAGTCAAATCTGTGTTTGAGTCTGTATCTTGTGGACACTGACCAGAGCAGATTTCAGCTGCAGACACTCTGTCAGGTGTGTGTTTGAAGTAAAGCAGAAATCTGTTGGACTTCATCATAACCTCATGCCCTCTGTGTGTCTGTCAGTATTTGTGGCTTGGTTTGGAGCAGACAGATGTAGAGGAACATGTGTTTGATGGGTGATTGTAATATCTTGGGGGGCCCCAATAGTTACTGTAAGAACACGTGTGTATACTTTCACATATCTGCTTGCGTGCAAACACATCTTAACATGCTCATGCAGGACACCTCCTCCCCTAGACATGTAACATGTTTTTAGCTGAAGGCAGATGTCAAATTCATAAATTTGACGTAAATCTGTCCAGACTTTTTCTAGCATGCTCTTCACACAATTAAACCAACTTAAATGCATTCTCTGGATAATCTTGAAACATGTAATATGTGTTTTCACCGGTGACTTGTGCTAAAATGACAAATTGAAACAGTCCAGGCTTTGTAGAACTTGTCTTAGTTTAAAAACAAATTGTAAGAAGATGGTGGAATTTGTTGCAGAACTTGTTAGACTGACATCTAAATTGTCTTCCAAATCCCATGTAATTCAACCAAGTCTTATACACACTGAGGAGTTTTAATGGCTGTAGTTTTATAGTTCAGATTTCATACAGTTCATATGCTTTAATCTCTTTCTGGCACCTGCAGTGCAAGCCAAGGGATATATTTACACTACAGAAAGTGTTTATACTGCTATGATAATGTATGCAGTTTAACAGAGAGTGTCTGTAGGCTAATGATGAGTAACCCACAGAGAGAGTACAGTCAACTTAAATATACAGTACCTCCTGAATGAGGATCATATCTGGAGTTCAGGCTTCACTCCCTTTATATTTTATGAGAGGGATTTAAGGAAATTATAGTAATAAAGCACATTGATACTTATCTCTTGCAATAAATTGGGTACCATTATAATCCACTGAAACTGCATTTGCTTTATATGCTTGTTTTAGTGTGGGATTTTGTGACATGCAGTTTGTTCTCCTCATTGTAAATGTGTGTTTATGCTTGTTAATAATATAGACATTTAACTGAAGATGGAAGCAGAGGTTTTAAATGATGCTTAGCAGGGCAAAAATAACAGTTAGCCTGAATTCATTGTAAGTTGTAAAGTGTCTACGCTGATATACTGAACCACAACAGAGTAGAGACGCGTTTTATTTTATAATCACAGAGGCAGCTATTCAGAGACACACCAGTTGCAGCGTTGAATGAAAACACTGGTACCAATTCTCACACTTCAGCGCAATTATCATAGCTGTAAATTCATTATAACTATTTTAAAACCCATTATAATCAAAGTGATAATTATAGTTCCCTCTAATCTTTGCCAAAAGGAATGTCAATAAGTAACCAGCAAAAATACTTGACCTTAAAAGTCAAAATGCTTATAAAATGTTATGATAATTGTTATTGTAAGAAATATGACTATTTATGCTTATAACTATAAGCATACATTACTATAAGCACAGTATTATTAATTAAAAGTATGTTTATAAAGCATTAAAGACATGGGCGTCATAAAAAGTTTAACCAACACATGAATAAAAAAGATATTTATAATGACTTATGCATATATTTATAACACGATATAATGCGTCCATAAGACATTATAATAGTTGTTGTAATCACTTACAAACATGCATTAGGCGCTATAGCAAAGTTCATAATGTATTATGACCTTTTGATTTAATTTTTATAACTAATATTAATACCAGTTTATATCAATGTGCGGCAAGAATCTCCGACCACGTTCCATCACACATTATAACCACCGACTCTGCCTCGTTATGAATACACTTTAGTCACCATTTAGAATTAGTGATATAAAATGGAATAATAGCTTATAGTAATGTTTAATGTTATATAGTGTGTCTTTGTTTGCTTTAAGTAAAGTGTTAAAATGTCCATCCCTGTATAATATATTACAGGTGGACATAATACCATATGAACTAATTATAAGACCTTATAACATGTAATTGTTTGCTTTAAGTAAAGTGACACACATTTTGCGCAGGAAAACAACTTTTATTTATGTTTCTTCACTTTCTGAACAATCTGTATGAATTTAGAACAATTTGCAGTTTAGCACAAAAACACAACATAATTACACCAAGAAAACTCCTTGTCAGGGTGGTGAGAGATCGCTCAAGAGAAGACCTGTTGCCGACCAACATCATGTAAGAAGAGGCTCACATGTTGTCACAGATGAATGGCGAGCCTTCCTTTAACAACCAGATGTCAGACTCCTCTGGACACTGAAATAGAAAGTGTTACGTAAACATTTAGTTTTAATTTCAGCTTATGATAAGTGTTCATGGTTCAATGTTAATAATAATAATTATATTAAGTATATAAGTTTCACTGAAAACAAACTGTAGATAAATGTCATAAACGTTCCCATTTAATAAGCAAGAGGAGAATAAATAAGTAAATCTGTTTTAGCATGTTAGACATACGTGTATGTGCAGACATCATGTTGGATCGTATTGTTGCCAGCTGGCCTTAGTTTGTTCTGTTCGGCACCATTTGGTTTCACTTTGCTGCATCACCTCTAGTTCAGGTTCAGAACTCAGAAAGGTGAGACCACATCTGGGTTAATCATCGGCACAGCTGGTTTGTGTGTTTAAGTGTAATTGTGTAATTGTGTCTGAACCTCTGTGTGTGTGTGTGTGTTTGTGTGTGTGTGTGTGTGTGTGTGTGTGGTTGAAAAGAAAACAGACCTTTCCTTTTTGGTGTCAGCAATGTGTCGGGATAATTACAAAGCATAAAGAGGAGGGAGCATAAGTTGTGATCTTGTGCTTTTTGGTAATACCTTTGTGAGTATATAAAATAAATTCTATTAAAGTGGAGAGATAGTGGAGAGAGGTAAACTGGAGAGAAGTCTCATTTTTTTAAGCCCTCAGAAAAGAGAGATTTTAGGTGACGCTCTCTGGCCGACAAGTCCAACAGTAATTAACGTTTGTTAAAGTGAAGTTTGCAAAACATGATCCGATTTGGAGCTGTTTGATGCTGAGAAGTGATTGCTTCACTACTAATAAATCTGGCGGATTTTCTGTTTAGATGATGAACTATAGTGATGAAATTAGCTGGCATACTGTAGGTGCTTGCAGCAGGCTAAACGAATAGGTAAAATGTCCAATTAGTGATCTGTTTATTATTGCACCTCGTTATGAGTGTAGTCACTGGATGACAGTTTAAACATTTGCTTCACTAATTAAATATGTGGCCTTTCGTTGTGTGTCACTGCTCATTTTCCCTGAAGTTTAAAACACAGGTGTTGTATTTTAGCAGACGTGGTCTTTGTTCAGGCGAGGCACGATGTCGCCACTATAAAACATTGCAGGAAACCTTGCTATGTACTACATTTTTTTACTGTTATGAAGGTGGTGTTAGAAATTAGTGAGTCTGGGCTACAGTTGTGAAGTTAAGCATTTTTCCAGTGCGTTTGTAACATTTGTGTAGGTTAAGCAACTTGATAAAAGCTAAGGTTACCATGTAGATATTAGCATCACTGCCTTTGCTAAAATCACCAGCTGGCTAGTTTGCTTGCTAATAGGTTGACTTAGCTGCTTTAACTTAAACTCCTTTTTGGAATAGAGACTAACTCTAAAAAAAACTAAAAGAAAAAATCTACAGAAGACTGTTCAGGTTTCCTTATAATGTTACTGATTACATTTGTTCTCCAACAAAGTGGTTATTAGATTTATTACACAGTTGCAAAGCCTCCTAAAACAACAATAACTCACACATTCCTTCCAAATTCTTTGAAAGAATTTAAAAAGTAGGAAAAATACAGAGATGTAAAGGGTAAGAAAGAGTTGGAAGGGAGAAGTGAGTGGAAAGCAGAGAGGTTGTTAATGGACCTTGACTTTAAAACCTGTTTTCCATCCTGAGAGCTAATCACAATCAGCTACGATCCAGACATACTTAAGTGAAAGAAAAAATTTTAAGAGAGAAAAACGACGTGGATGGATTTCACCTTTAGAAACAGCTGTTTGGCTTTACCAAAGAATAAACTGAGCTTCAGGAGACAGACAATGTTTAATTTGTGACTCATCTGGGTGTTGCACACATAAAAGAATAATTAACCTCAATGGAAAAAGCAATCACTGACACTTGAATCCTTTCAAACTGTTTAAAGGACTCTTCAAATATAATCTCTGCTTTGTAACTCCCTAAATAATTATAGTTGTGATGTTTCAAATGGATATAAATATGTGATTCAGGGGGAATTCTGGTATTTTAAACAATCAGAAGGAAGGATCAGGGGTGTGGATGAATATTCTGATGCAAGTCTTAGGTTTTATCAAAAAATTCCAAATATTCTTCAGAAATTCAAATGTATCCCTTGAGTCATGCAGTTACTATATATTTTAACTTATTCCACGCAGGTGTTTGATTAATGGGAACACGGGGGATAAGGAATTCAAATAAATCCCTCCTGACCTCATTGCGTTTGAAGATACTCTGTCTGGGTTGTGTCGGAGCGAAAGAATGTAAATCTGAAACGTTACATCAATGTTGCACTTTGTTTAACGTCGTTATATCCCGCAGGTGTGTTGTAGATGACAGCAGGTCTGCTGACTGGAGGTCTGTGTTTAAAGGCAGCAGGTGACTGAATGCTTCGACCTGTAGCTGCACTGCTGACATTATCATTTATCAACAGTTTGATGTTTAAAGGCCACAAAACACAGACTGCATTATGAAGGAGAGTGTCCTACACAGGGTGAAGAACTGTTGCTAAGTGAGTTTAACCTAAGTAGAAGGGAAAGTACTGATGTAAAACAAATCCCATTTAAGCAAAAGTAAAAGCAGTTAAAGGATAATTTCTGTATTTTTAAACCTACATTTCTTGCAACAACATGCATCTCACGAGATTTCAGAGCGACAATTGAGCGAGCCTTCTGTTTCTTATTGAAAATAAAGGGTGTCACTGGGCGCCATTTGTAGGGATCCTTTCCATGATGTTAACAACAGTCTGAGCCTGTCGGTGGCAAAAAGAAGGAATATGTTGCAGCCATTGCAGCCATCTACTGTACGGACCTACTGGTCATCCATCCATCTTCGACAGCTTATCCTGTGTTCAGGGTTGGGCTGGAGCCAATTTCAGCTGACATCGAGCTAAAGGCGAGGCACATCCTGGACAGGTCGCCAGTCCATGACAGGACCATACATATACAAATCACCCCTCACGTTCACAACGAGGGACAATTTAGTCACCAGTTAACCTCGCCTGCACGTCTTTGGATGGTGGGAGGAAGCCGGAGCAGCTAGAGAGAACCCACGCAGACACAGGGAAAACATGTAAACTCCACAGAGAAAGGCCTGGGATGACCCACCACTGCATAATAGTCATTTTGACACCAAAATACTGTATGTGAAAACAAGTTTAAAAATACAGTAATTATCTTTATTTACAATCAAACAGTCCTCACACTGAAATTAGCAAACATTTTCTGTGATGATCTTTTCCCATATGACACTAAAGGCATGAGAGGACAGCTAAAAAATATTTGTATCTTCTTTAATAGCTTTTTGGAAACCCGTGGTTATAGTACCTTAAGTACCACAGCGCAGACACTGCACAGTTTAAGTCCAAATTGCAACTCAATTTACAATCGAAAAGAATTTCTGTCAAATTTGTGTGTGTTCAGTCGGATTCGTCTTTTTTTCCTTCTTGCTTTCTGTTCACGTTGCCTTTCTCCTTTGTCAACGTTTATTTGAGAACACAGTCATTTTATCAGAATTAAACTTTATTGGAATTGTCAGTGGACAAAACCAGTTTATTTTACATTCACTGAGAGCACCCACGTTGTGACTAGTTGATCCAACTGTAAAATCAAACAGTTGCCGCCATTTTTAAAACAATCAAACAAAGAATTTGGATGTGAATGTCTTCTTTGCTCTGTCACTGGATGTCTACTGACTCTTTGTCAATGACTTTCAGCCCTTCCCAGTCGATGCTGTGACCACTTTTGGTCTGACGTTGTTTCACCAATGTAGAGTTCCTGTAATTTTATTTTTATTTGTCATTCAGATATTAATTAATTAATTAGAAAACAGAATGGAAAACTTTCAACCAACTCTGATATTATAAGATTATGAACATTGCTGTATCATACTGTACTAATTCACACCGTAAACCATGTGTGAAATTCAGCTTTATAAACCCTTAAGTAATGACCTTGTTTACTCTGCTTCGACCAGGAAGCTGCAGGACCGAAGCTAATCGAAACCAGGAAGTAGTGAATTTGGGTGGAAACTGTCCATTGAAAGTCATTTCCTAAAGCGCTTGAATAGAGCTAATCGCCAGGGAGAAAAGGAAAGAAGGATGGAGAATGAGAGAGGGAGGGTGAGAGAGCTAAGGGATGCATGAGTGAGCATGTGAATTAAATTGTGTGTGAGAGAGAGAGAGAGAGAGAGAGAGGGATAGACTGAATGAATGGATCTGATAGTAAAGGTTAAAGCTGGAAACACAATCAGCCTGTTGAAACACAATACACAGACACGTTATCAGCACAGACCAGAGAGCAAGAACTCGCCTCCCACAGCAGAACAGCCCTCCAAAGTGATCTTCAGACATTTTAAATGGTTAAAATACCTTTCAAATAGAAACTTGTTTTAATGCGTTAAGATTTTTCACCTCCCAATAAATAAATACATGGTGATCTCAACCAAAATATGGATGAACACCAGTTCACAGCTCCATAAACAAGATGAAGACAAACTCGAGTATGATTTTGCATCTGCGAGCGGTTTATCTCTCCTCAGTTTATTCATGCAATGATTTTGAAAACAGCTGCCAAGTTTTTATAATTAAGTAGTAGTTGTGAATTCCAGACAGATTTAAAATGAAGTAGATAAAGAGAAAAAAGATACAAAACAGATGTATCTATTTATTTATTTATAGCCAAAAGGAACAGTTGTTAACATATAAAATCATTAGAAACGGTGTTAACGCTGATTAACAACCAACACCACAGTCCCTCAATTGATGCGGACAGCCTATAATATAATTTAAGGGTGCCAGAAATCCATTAGATCTGTCTTTTCTTCAGTCATCAACAGTTACACTTCTGTTGCATATTCCATGCATTTTCCTCAGTCATATCATCATCAATCATGAGACATCTAGAGGAGTTTTTAGGAATGTGGCTACAGAAGTGAGTCGTCAGCAAAAGCGCAGAAAAATGAAGACGTAAGCTAAATATTGCCTTAATGTGTCTGTTTGTACACTTGTGCACCTGTACCTTCAGGCACAGTTGGAATCAAACTACAGTCATAACATTTGTTTGGTGCTTTTTCAGTGGATTTCTTTCCCTTCGTTTTAATCACACTTCTCACTCCCTTGACTCCAGTCCTCTGTTTTGGTCTCTCTTTGACCGGTTAAGAGGACTCAGAGAGACGCAAGAATAGCGTTAAGAGGGTTTTTTCTCTCCCCCTGCTGTGTTTTGGCCACACTCCGCGGGCCGCAGGTTTACAGGCTAATCCGATTAAAAGCCGGGGTGAAGCAGTCAGCCACTGTCAATGAAGGAGAAAGATTAACTCCTTCATTGTTGGGGGGTCTATTTCCACTCTTTTCTTTTCGCTCTCTGTCACACTATTCTTTCTTTCTTTCTTTTGAAGTGACAGTAGCAGGTTAAAAGGAAGAGGAATGTGAACTTTTGAGAAAAGTTCACATGATGTTTTACCCAAAGCACAATGGGCTTAGATAGGTACATACCATGGCATATTTCAACCTTTTGTGTCTCCAGTGTGTCTGTGTGGATAGGTATTACTCATGTTGTTGCGACATAAATCTTTTTACACAGACACATTGTGTGGACTCGCCTTCCTTTTGGAGACAAAACAAACAAGTCCCCATAACGTAATTCATTACATTTTAGCGTGAAGACGGTTAGGCCAGTAGTGGTTATAGTTACGGTTGGTGTAAATCTCCAGGAAATGAATGTAAGTCAGTGTAATGTCCTGGAATTAATGAAAACATTACAGTATGTGCGAATGCATGTCTGTCAAAGTGTAAAAGCAATACATTGAGAGGTGATTTCAAAATAAAACTTTAATTGTGTGTTATCACTGTAGGCTATAATTTTAAACCGTATGTCTGTTGATTTGTTTACTCATAATGTTGTTGTTGTTTACAGGCTACTGTGTGACTGTCAGCACAACACCTGTGGCGTGTCTTGTGACCAGTGTTGCCCTGGATACAACCAGTTACCATGGAGACCGGCCACGACCTACAGCGCCAACGAGTGTGAACGTGAGTACGGCCTGATACTGTGCACCGACTCTCACACTCCAGCATATATGGAAGAACCCGTGCTTGTTCTCACACACACACACACACACATAATCAGTGATCCCAGCAGAGGAATGTGTTTTCTTTCATGCGTTGGTTCAACAGAACTAGTTGGCCTTAATTTACTGAAGCTGAACAGACACATGGGCTGCAGTGCTGCTCCTACTGTAGCTTCACACACGCACATCAGAAGAGTGTCTCTAGAAAATGCTTTATGGTTTTGAAAAAAAATGCTTCAGGCCTCCTGGTTAAATATACATACATTCAAATATATGCTACTCATGCTCAATAGATTTTGAATATCTCCATTATTTTCATGCCATATTTGTGCTGGGAGATGATGCCTCTCCATTTGGAGATGTTCCACCTGCGAGTAGATCCACACAGCACTGATGGTGTGGTGTGAAGTTATTACAGAGGAAAGATATATGGAAAACACCTCTTGGCTCCGCAGTTAATGATTGGATTACTCAGGCTGGATGAAAAGCATTGCATGGGAATCATTTATTAACGGGCCCTGATAATGGGAGCCATAGGAACCACTGTTCTTTAAGAGCCTTTTCCTAGTTTTCCTCTTTTTCATACACTCAGTTTTTCTCTTTTTACTTGTGGTCTTGTATTTAACTTCTTCCTAACCCCTTGTTTTGAGTTTTTAGTAATTAATTTTATTCATTTTGGAGTTGCAACAATTAGTCGACTCATCGATTAGTTGTCAGTTATTAATAATATATCACAATTTTTGATAAAAGATTAATCATTTTGAGTCATTTTAATTCTAATTAATTCTAAGTAAAATGTCTAAATTCTTTGATTTCAGCTTCTCAAATGTGAATATTTTTGGTGTCTTTGCTCCTCTTTGACTGTAAACTGAATATCTTTGGGTTGTCGACAAAACAAAACATTTGAGTATGTCATCTTGGGCAATGATCAACATATATCACGATTTTCTGACATTTTATGGACCAAACAACCAATCGATTTATCAAGCAAACGATCATCAGGTTAATCGATAATGAAAATAATCATTAGTTGTAGCCCTAATTTAGTCTATTTCCATATTTTCTTGACGTTTCTTTACTTATCTTTGTATAAACACTTTTCATAATGACAAAATTGTAACTCACAAAAATATCTTTATAATAATAATCTTTATCAGACAATTGACACACAAAAAAAAAAATGACACACATTTATTAAAAACCCATACCCCTTTACTTTCAGGATGGTTTTTAAGATTTGACACATTTTTAAAATGTAATTTAGTCATTTAAAATGTGGAAAAAATGCTTTTTGTGTTATTTCCTGCATGCACACACTCAGGCATTATTTATCTTTATATACTCAAGATTTACAAAGAACAATTAAGTGTCAGTATAAAACCAAAACTCAGACTGTGTCCTATTGCAGTCTGTCGAGTGTGTTCGTGTTATCAAAACTCCGGTTATATTTACATGTGAGAGCCGTCTGTTATCAAAGCTGCAGTTATATTTAACAAGGGACAACACGGGTATCACAAAGGCAAAAAGGTCACTACAAGGCAAAATGATATAAACAAAACTACAGAGAAAGGCGGATGCAGGCATTTGCTGCAGCGCTGCAAGTTTGTTCTTTAATATGTAACTACTACAGCTCTAGAGTGAGACTAAAGTAAATCAGGTTCTGTTCATACTGCA
>NW_024042940.1:0-62692 GCF_014851395.1 Micropterus salmoides | reverse complement strand
AAGACTTACTGCTCTGGCTACCCATCTAAAGAGATATAAGGGAGAAGCAGAAGCCAGGAGAATAATTTTCTCCACTGAACCATCCAAAGGTACTCTCAGTGGCAGGGTAATAACACAAGATCAGATCCAACCAGGGCTGAGACAAAACTGCTGTTCTGTGATGGTGCTGAACACAAATCTGAAACTGTCCAGACCACCAGGTGTCAGCATGTAAAGAAAACTGAAGAAGCTTGGCAGGTGCTATGTGGTTTGGGACCCAAACATATTGCGAGGTTCTGCAGGTCGAAGGGCAGGTCATGTGCATGTGGGCAGGAATCATGCAGCCATTTGTGAGAAAATTGAGGCACCCCTACCTGCTGTTCTGCCGACATGGACACTGTTATTCCTAATTAATTTCCTGAGTAATTCCTCAAGCAGAAAGGAGCAAGCCTGATAATGAGAATACTGGCTGCTACAAACCGCCAAGGCATGGATTGTAGGGCCCACAAGCAGGAAGATGGTCCGTTGCTTGCTAGATGGGGCAGCCAAGGGAGTTTTGTGCATGAGAATGTGGTGAGGGCACTGCATCTACCTGTCATTAGACAAGGGACATTTACCCTTCGCACATTTTCTCCTCTTCAACAACAGTGAAGCGCAGCATAGTGAGGCTCAGCTTGGACAATGTCTGGGATAAACGGCAGAGCATTGAAATAGAGGCAGTTGTGACCCCCAAGGTGTGTACAGCGTTGATGAAGGTCCCTGGTGAACATATACAGAAAGAGATGGAAAGGAGAGGTCTCCAACTCGCAGACTTTGCTGGAGATGACAAATCTGAGCTTTCTGTGCTAACTGGCTAAGATTACTACTGGCAGATAGTATCAGGCCGAGTAGAAAGACTCACAGAGACCCTTGTGGCACTGGAGAGCACCTTTGGATGGGCAGTACAGGGCCAGTAGCAGTGTACAGCATGACAGGGACAACATGCATGCACATTCAGCTCATGAGGAGGCACAGATTGACAAACAACTGCATGCATTCTGGGAACTTGAGTCTCTGGGCATTACAAGCGAGAAGTCTGACAGCCCAGAGGATGTGGAGGCGTTGCAGCGGTTCGAGGAAACCTCCATCTTCAAGGATGGACGTTATCAAGTGGAGTTGCCATGGCGGCAAAACCATCCTCCACTCCAAGACAATTTCCGCATTGCAAAAAAGAGGCTGGAGAGTTTGAAAAGAAAACTAAAAAAGGATGTACATTCTACAGCAGATACAATGAAGTAGTGGAGGACTACTTAAAGCAAGGAATGGCTGAGGATGTGCCGAGGGAGCATACATCACCACCATCACAAGCAGTGAGAAATATTACTTACCTCACCACGCTGTACTGAGGGAGGATAAGGTGACAACAAAACTGGGTTGTGTTGATGTCTCCTAACAGGTCCCTATCTGAATCCAGATCTGATGAGTGTTTTGATCAAGTTTAGACTGCATGTGTTAGGAGTCTGGTTTTTGTCTTCATGTCTTTCCTGTTTAAGTCTGTTTTAGGTTCTGTGTTTCTCTGTGTAGTCCTGTACGTTAGTTAATATTTTTTGTGTTTACTCCTGGTCTTGTGTTCCCTGTTTAGTCTTGTGTATTCCCTTGTTCTCTTACTGGTTCTGTTTAGCTCTGCCCCATGTCTGCATGTCTGTCTCTGTCTTCCCCTGCTCGCTCTCTCCCTGCCTGTGCCTCTCCACCACACCACTCACCTTGACAGAAGGTCGGATCATTGTGGTCTGATGTCACCTGATCAGTCGGAAAGCACTCAGGATGATGTTCAGGAAGATGAGGTAAACTCTGAACTCAGATCCAAATACCAGATTGCTGTACAGTTTGTTAATCAAGACACAGAGCTCTTAAAACCTGTGTTATGTCTGGAGAAGTACAGTAAACTAAGGACAGTGCTCGGAGTGACAGCCTGAATGAAGAGGTTCATCACCAACACCCGCTCAAGCACAAAAAATGAGGGGTGAACTGACAGCAGAAGAGCTGAATGAAGCAGGAAAACATTGGATAAAGGTGACTCAGATCCAGTTTCAACTTAGAAATTGATCTGCTGAAACCAGGTAAATGCCCTAACACTGACTCCAGAATCCAAGTTAAAACCATTTCTGGATGAGGATGGGCTGCTCAGTGTGGGAAGGAGGTTCCAGCATTCTGACCTGTCTTACAGAGAAAGGCACGCATTGATTTTGCCCAACGACCACAGATATACAGAAATGTTGGTGCAGTATCAACATGAGACGATAATGCATACATGTGTACAAGACACTTGAGTGCAAACTCGAGAGAAATATTGGATTTTGAGGGCACGACAGCTAGTTAAGAAGGTTGTGTCAAGATGTGTACGTTGCAGAAGGTTCAAAGCAAAGGCTGGACAACAAACTACCGCACCGCTGCCAAAGGACAGAATAACAGTCACCGCCATTCGAGATCACAGGTGTAGACTTCGCAGGGCCACTCCATGTGAAGACACAGAGCTCCATGACAAAATCATACATAGCACTGTTCACTTGTAACCAGAGCAGTGCACTTAGAGCTGATCTCAGATCTGTCCACTGAAAACTTCCTGCTAGCCCTGAAAAGATTCATCTCAAGAAGAGGATTGTACAAGGTGATCTACTCAGATAACGCCAAGACGTTCAGGAAAGCTGATCAGGATTTGAAGGAGCTCTGGAAAGGCATCAAGGATTCACAGCTAGGAGAGTTCTTCTCAGAGAAGGGCATCACCGGCGGTTCATCGCTGAAAGAGCAGCCTGGTGGGGCGCATTCTGGGAAAGGCTTGTAAGCCTCGTCAAGATTATTCTCAGAAAGGTACTTGGCAGTGCTAAACTCAAATTTGAAGAAATGTGCACCATTCTGACCATGAGCCACCATCAACTCGAGGCCGCTTACTTATGTGCACAATGATGTGGATGAGCCACAGCCACTGACACCTGCTCACTGCTTGGTAGGTCAGAGACTGACTTCTGGTCTCTGTCCAGAAGAGTGCAGTCCTAGGAACAGCTAAGATACTGCGCAGAACCCTCAAACTCCCAGGCCTCTGATAGAGGACCCGAGCATGAGGATGACACATACCACCCCGCAAGGGGTGAGAGGGGGATTGTTTTTTAAATATACACACACACATATATATATATATAAATATATAAAAGTTAATATACACACAGTGTTTTTTTTTAACTTGAGTGTATGTGTATAGGCAGTGTGGGTCCTGGTGGCTCTGGGTTGGATCTTTATCCCTGTCTACATCTCTGCTGGTGTGGTGACCATGCCTGAATACCTGGCCAAACGCTTTGGAGGCCAGAGGATACGCATATACATGTCTGTTTTGTCACTCATCCTCTACATCTTCACCAAAATATCTGTAAGACACACTCTTACATTTACATTCATTCATTTGGCAGACATACAAATGAGGTATAATCTAAGATACAGTAGAAACATTTGTCTGTTTGTGTGTGTGTTACCCAGACAGATATCTTTTCGGGGGCGTTGTTCATCCAGGTGTCGTTAGGCTGGGATCTCTATGTGTCTACAGGGATACTGCTGCTTGTCACTGCTGTTTACACTGTGGCAGGTAAACACACACACACAACAGCATTTTTTTGTCTATAATAATCCATTATCATTAACATAAATAGAGAAAACTTGTCCATTTTGTTCATTCTGTCTGATTCAGACAGCTTATTTCTGTTTTACAGACCTCTCATTAGTATTTTATTAGCATGCTGTTTATTTCCACTTGCATTTTGCAAATAATGATTGTAAAAATCAAATCAATGAGCGTAAAAGTTAATCCACGACCTTGGAATTTCTGAATGCTCAGTTGTAATATAGGTAGCTTACTTGTCATCATGTGATCTTCTTAGGGCTGTACCCGAATCAGGATCTGAGTTGACTCAGAGCCAGGACTTTAGGCCAATGAATAGACTACACCTAACAGAGGTTAGGGTAGCAGAGGGGAGGTTGTACCGGGGCTGGTTCAGAAGTAGTTTCACCATACTTACTAACACTGAGAATGTCATTGTGGCAAACAGACAGGGGACACATACCAAGCGGGGGGTATGGTGGCCCTATCCCACAAAGTGTTGAGCATTTAACACTTAATTTCCTGCATTCTGGGGATCTCAGGAATTCTGTGTTGCTTTTGAATATGTTTCTACTGTAGATCAACTTTTCACATTATGAGTTAAATATTTATTAATTATAATTAATTATTAATAATATATAAGTAATAATTATAGTAAAGTATTATATTTAGTAAAAACATTAATAACATTATTTTATTATATACTGTTATTTAACAGCTTTGGCCAAAGCAAAGTACACAAAATGACAAGATAATAAAGAACGACACAACTAGATACACAGGGGTATCACCAGGCCCGCCGTCAGGAGGGTCAAAAGGTATAGATGACCTCGGCCCAAGGCCTAGGGGGGGCCCATGCAAAGATCTATGGTTGACCCTTAAATGGGATCAAGTACAACACTTTACTTACTGTCTTATAAGAATAACAAACCTTTTTAGATGTATTTACATGATAAATAAATCTATTATTATCATTACAACATATTTCTATACTATACAAGATGGCGCCGCAGACAGCCCCCTTGGGATTACGCTCCGTAGTGCTTTTTGTGTTTTTGTTAATAACGCTGTTTTCTGCCGTCCCTCTTTGGTAACTTTTACCAGAGAAGAGCTCTTAAACATTGGACTTTCTACAGCTCATACTATTCCACTGCTCTTTATTGACCCTGGAACTTTCCCGGAGTTACTAGTTGGAGGAGCGGCAGCTCTGTTTGGGATCCTTCGGAAACGGCGCAGGGGAAAACGAGCAGGCGCGCTGGTTAAACTGAGACAGCGGGGATTTCGCACTGCGCTCCCTTCAATCCACCTGGCGAACGTCCGCTCTCTGGCCAACAAAAAGGACGAACTGCTGCTCCTCAACAGAACTAACTCGGACTTCTGCAGATCTGCTGCCCTCTGTTTCACTGAATCCTGGCTCACCGAGCGCATCCCGGACAGTGCACTTCACCTCGGGGCGGCTGTGGCTCAGGAGGTTGAGCGGGTTGGCCGTTAATCGGAAGGTCGGTGGTACAATCCCTGGCTCCCGCCAGGGGCAATTCGGGGTTCAGTATCTTGCCCAAGGACAAGATAGAGTGTATGTGTATAGGCGGCTATTCCGCCAGTGTATGAGTGAGTGTGAATGTTAGTTTCCGTTGGAGCACTTAGGCTCAGTGTAGGAATGTGTGTGACTGATGTAGTGTAAAAAGCGCTTTGAGTGGTCGAAAAGACTAGAAAGGCGCTATACAAGTACGGAGCATTTGCATTTACCTCCCGGGATTTAATCTCATCCACGCAGATCGCGAAATGGAGCACACAGGAAAAACACGGGGAGGCGGACTCTGTTTCTATATAAACGAAGGTTGGTGCACAGATGTCACAGTGTTGGAAATATCATGCAGCCCTCATTTAGAGACATTATTTATAAACTGTAAACCGTTTAGTTTTCCTCGTTTGTTCTGGTCGCTGTTTACATTCCACCTCAGGCCTGTGTTAGTGAGGCGTTACTACACCTGACCGACCAGATAACTAACGTGGAGAAAAAACACCCAGACTCCCTGCTCATTGTTCTTGGGGACTTTAACCTCAGTCATGAACTTCCAAAGTCCAGACAGCATATTAAGTGTCCCACCAGGGACACTAACACACTGGACCACTGCTATACAACATTAAAGGACGCCTATCGCTCTGTTCCCCGTGCAGCCTTGGGACTCTCTGATCACTGTCTGGTTCATCTTATCCCGACACACAGGCAAAAACTGAAATCTGCTAAACCTGTTGTAAAGACTGTGAAAAGATGGACCAACGAGTCAAAGCTGGAGTTACAGGCCTGCTTTGACTGCACTGACTGGAGTGTTTTTGAAGCTGCAGCCACTGACCTGGACGAACTAACTGACACTGTGACATCTTACATCAGTTTTTGTGAGGACATGTGTGTGCCGACTAAAACCTTCCGCACATACAACAACTAAAAACCCTGGTTCACAGCGAAACTCAGGCAGCTTCGTCAGACCAAGGAGGAGGCCTTCAGAAGTGGGGACAGGTACAACCAGTGCCAGGAACACTCTGACTAAAGAGGTCAAAGCTGCAAAGAGGTGCTATGCTGAAAAGCTTATAACAGCTTTGCAGCCGACCCTGTGTCAGTGTGGAGAAGCCTACGGACACTCACAAACTACAAGAGACCATCCCCCAACACTGCTGGTACTCAACGCTTGGCAGACGAGCTGAATGGTTTCTAATGTAGGTTTGAAAAGCCCAGAGTCACACCTCTCCCCAACTCCAATGCCATCTTCAAACAGTCACCTTCCCCCTCTGACCTCTCACCTGCACTCAAGATCTGTGAAGAGGACGTGAGCCACCTCTTCCAAAGGCAGAAGATCAGAAAGGCTCCTGGACCTGACGACTGCACCTCAGGAGACCCATCTGTCAAACGCCTGAAGCTGACGACACAACGGTCATCGGCCTCATCCGGGACGGTGATGAGTCGGCCTACAGACGGGAGGTTGATCAGCTGACTCTCTGGTGCGGTCAGAACAACCTGGAGCTTAACACGCTCAAAACTGTGGAGATGATCGTGGACTTCAGGAGGAGCCCCCCCACTCTGCCCCCCATCACCATACTCAACAGCCCTGTGTCTGCTGTGGAATCCTTCAGGTTTCTGGGATCCACTATATCCCAGGACCTGAAGTGGGAGCCCAACACTGACACGATCATCAAGAAGGCCCAGCAGAGGATGTACTTCCTGTGTCAGCTCAGGAAGCTCAACCTGCCTAAGGAGCTGCTGATCCAGTTCTACACAGCCATCATCCAGTCTGTTCTCTGCACCTCCATCACTGTCTGGTTTGGATCTGCCACCAAAAAGGACAGGGACAGCCTGCCCTCCATTCAGGACTTATACATTTCCAGAGTCAGGAAACGGGCAGAAAACATCACTGCAGATCCATCTCACCCTGGACACAACCTGTTCCAGCTCCTCCCCTCTGTTAGCCAAACAGACCAAACCAAACCAACAGACTTGGGAACAGTTTCTTCCCACAAGCCATCACTCTGATGAACAGCTGATTTCTGACTCACAGTGTCAGGAACAATTCCTGTGCAATAACCCAGTAACTCTGTCTCTAATCAGCCACCTGTTTACTGGTTACCACTTACTGTTATTTATTTATTCACCATTCTCTATTTCAGTGCTGTTCATACTATGTCATATTGTATATACTGTATACCAATACACCTCCCTCAGGTCATAAGGTCATAAGTCTTATTTATTTTTTCCAGCATCCTTTGCACTATATTCCATCACACTGTGTACATGTGTACATGTATGTGTACCTGTATATCATATCCACCTTCAACATGTACATAATGAGAATAATAGTTTACTCTTGCATCCTTTGCACTCTGATCACTGCACTATTTGTCAATATGTCTATATTGTGTTGTTCATAGTGTGTATATTAGTGTTGTCTATACTGTAGTTTATGTCTGATTTTATTATTATATTATTATTTTATTATTGTATAAGTAAGCACATCGTAAGCAATGTACAATCCTGAGTCAAATTCCTCGTATGTGTACACACACCTGGCAATAAAGCTGATTCTGATTTCATCCTTGTCATCTGTCGCTTTAAGCGAACACTGAAGACTTCTCAGAGCCCAAAAAAAGAAAAGCCTAAACACATAGAGAAAACTAAATCATAGGGAGGCAATGGCCAAATTTCTGGCCAAACAAAAAGTATTAAGAAGCACCTTGTAGCCTATGACAGGCGAAGGTGAGGAGCTAAAAGTCAGGCAGACTAGCAAAGCTTTAGCTATCTTAACCTCAAGTAATGTAACACCAGAGCTGCCAACTCTCCGGCATCGAGCATGGCACTCACGCAATTGACATTTTTCACACGCTCTCACGCTACACATCAATATTCTCCCGCAGTGAAAAACAAATAAACAACTACTAATGATTCGAGGCGAGTAACTCCACCAGCTGATGTGACACCGGTGTGTCGCGCTGTGAGTTGCAGTTACGTTAACTGAGTGAAAGAGTTTTGCAAAATAACCATCTAAAATCTGAGGCACAAACTTGCTCTGGGACTGTAAGTTTATAAATTTATCCCCCTCTTCCTCTCATCCAGTAGTACAGTACCAAATGGTTCTGTGTCTGCATATGGTCTTAAGGGGCCAAACCGGCAGAGCAACAATGCAGGCTAATGCCCAGCAGACTATAGGGCAGGTATGAATTCAAAATTAGTATGAATTCTCATTAAATTATGATGTTATTCCTGAAATATTACGACATTTTTTTCAGAACATGTCAGAGAACACAGATAGACCATGTGGGAGAGATTATGAATGTACATAAAATTTTGAACATGAGCAGAAAACCTACTGAAACACAGGAGCTATTAAAGTCCAGGTGTTTCTAACTGAATTAAAATGAATTCATTTCTCACTGAGGTGAGAAAAGGTGCTAGTCATATTTAAAGAGGTTACTTCCCCAAACAGGCAAAGACAAAAGAGGAGGAAAGACTACATCATCCATGTGTGCTGACTCAGAATGGATGATCACATTAGAAAATATTTGAATACACATTTAATGTGTATTCAAATATTAATATATTAATCAGTTAAGTTCTGTGTGTGCAGCATGAAGGGACTTCAAACTTTTGTTTCATTATACAACAACCTTGTGTTGTATGATGACAAATAAACAACCTTGTAACCTTGTCAAGGTTTATCTACAGGAGAAACATATCTAAAAGCAACACAGAGTGCCTGGGAGCTTTACTGCATTATATTCCATTATATTGTCACCTGCCACCTGAATTTTGTGTTTCCATTTATATTAATAAAGATTAGTAACACCCACAAGTTCCCCTGTTACAGCCTCAAGAAAACTGACCTACAGTAAACACTAGTCAGCAGCACATCACACATCACAGCTGCAAATACAGTTAAAATACAATAAGCTATACATAACAAAGCCTCTGTTTATATTATTATCATCATTTCAGCTGACACAGCCACATACTCTATACAGTATTTTAGTTTTGCACATAATTTGATTAATGTCCTCAAGATTGAATTAGATAGATGAAGTATATTTATGCTCATAATTTGATTTTATGATTTAATGCTTAATGGTTGATTTTACTTTTCTCTAATCAGTGAAGCATTGAAGGACATTTTTCTGTCTTTGTCTTGTTTAAGTTAAAAGGAGGAATATAACTGTCACAGTCTAATTTAAAAAAAACTGTATTGACCTTTTGTGCTTTATAATCATATTGAGAAGGCTAATTGAATATGTATGTGAGCATGGCCTGGATGAGTCTACAACACTGAATTTGGACTCCATCTGTGCCACTATAAGGCTAATGGCCAAGAGCTTCACTGAAATTTCCCGCGTTTGTATTAGAACTTAGGGCGGGTGGTAGTGATGTGCGATACCACTTAATTCCTATATGATCCAATACCAAGTAATACCCAGGCTGGTATTGCAGATACCGATACCAATACTTTTAACATATTTTATTTCTAAGATAATGTCACCCCCCCTGTTTCTGTAGTCATGAGGGAAATAAAGAGTAGGCTGTAGGCTTACTAATTCCAAATAATAGCTGCATAATGACAAGACATCAAACTACTGTCATATTCTAAAAATTATAATAAAAATCTTCTGCTCAGAACTGCCGCTTCATAACATCATCCTATTATTTTGACTTAATCTCAGATGTTTAGTGAAGTTTGCAGTGTTGCCAAAGTATTTCACTGTCTTTGCACACACATCACACACAGCATCATTATTACTGTCAGGGAAAATAATTCCTTCCCAAAGAATATGGAGTCCAATAGATGTGATGAATCATTCTTTATGTAACGTGGCCACGGAGAGAACGCACGGTTACTCTCTCGAACTCAGTATTTCCTCTGCTTAAATACAGAACAAGTACAAAAAACAACAGTCAACAAATGGTAGACGAAGAAAAACAAATGGCAGAGTATTAGCATACACTCAAAAGAAAATCTTCGTGAACTGAGAAAGGAAATGCAAATGTATAAGGCATCAAAGATGTTTCTCTGTCTCTTGATTGGTCTATGTTAAAACTCTCACCTACATGCCAGCAGATGTTTATCGTAAATCAGCCTTTGATGAGAAACCAAAGCTAATTTTTCACAAGTTAGTTACAGTGAAATTCTAAAAATGAGCAACTTATAATGTAATGTAAAAGGGCTGACTTCAGAGAAGCTCTGTCACAGAGCCGTAACGCATGCATGACTTTGACAGGCGGAAGGAGAAGTAGTTCCAACCGAGTATAATTAGACCATCCTGGTGACAGTAAGATACTTAATAATAAAAATAATAATACACACACTCACTCCAAATGACTCTGTTAGACATCAATCCTTTTATATGAGTATCAATCCTAGAGCAGGAAATGTTGGTATCAGAAATATCGATACCATATTTAGTATCAATCCGCACATAGTGGATGGAGGTGGTGTTGGAGTGGGTGTCGATGAGGTGCCCAGTTGGAAAAATGTTGTCCCCCTGTCCATAATTCCTGTGTCATGTCCGGCCTGGGTATCACGTAACAAGGTTTACATTTTAACTGTTTTAATTTTGGCCAGAGCTGTTAATAACATATAATAAAATCTTATTTAACCGCTCTGGTTTTGGCTAAAGATCTTAATGTAAGATGTAAGATGTAAGAGATTCTTTCAAGATTCAACATAGAAAAAAAAAACTCCAGCTGCCTTTTTACTTTGTTTTCCTAAGCCACCTTTTGAAAGTCAGACTGTTGTTGTGGTTCAAAGGCAGCAATAACAATAACAAGGAATTACAGTATTAGTATACTATACTATAATATAGCACATAATTATAGTAAGGTACATATTAATGCATAATTTACATTGATGACACATTATCTGATTTAACGGCTCTGTGTGGGTTGAGCAGCCGAGATAAACATCATCACTTCTTGTGCGCGGTGGCTTCTGGGACGAACCATATTTGGAAATTCAACTTCCTTCACCTTTGTCTGCAGGCTGCAGCTGGATTGTGTCTGGACCATGGGGGCTGTGGCTGATAGCGGTTATTCAGTGGGCCTTTCTCATTGTGCCTCCTCGATCCTCGACTCCTCGCATCGCGTTCTACTCCCTCCCACCCGAGATGTGAGCTGGAGGAGTCAAGGAAACAGGCTTTTAATGAAATGAGATGTCCTTGCCTCGGTTCCGTCATTTTAATGTGACGTCAATCTGACCTGTTGCACGGCTATATCATCGGTCGCTGTGATCTCGGTCAGATGAGCAGATCAGCGTTCATTCATCATCAGTCCCTTTATGAAATGACACAGTAAAATGTATCTCATATAGCCCCAATAACAACTGTTATGAAATGTGCAGACTACATAATGGGCACTATCATTACAACATGAAACACAGCAGATCAGTGCTGAATGCTCTGGTTGATATTACAGCCTAATAATTTGACTTCAGCAGCTGTTTGAACTTGTTTTGTCACGATTAACAGCTAAATTGGTGTGATGCGCGGATAGGCTTGGACATTATCTGAATAGATAGATTTAGAGCCACACCTGTATGGGACTTTTACCCACCTCCACTGGTCACTATAGCTTTCCATGTGATTTCTTTATTGTGTCGTTCACGATTTAGTTTGAGGAGTGGGACAAAATAAAAAACTGCAGTAATAAACTTGACAGGACAGACAGAGAAAACTCTGCAGAGGAAACAGAATTCAACTTTTAGCCTCTGAAATGTTTAGATTCTCTGATGGAGCTCAGGATTTATCAGGAGGACGGCTGCTTTAAAAAGTTTCACTGTACAAACCTGGACTGTGTGTGAGAAGAAATGTGTAGATGTGTAGTAGAAAACAGAACATGAATTAGAAGAAGATCTTGACCCATCCTGTTGGCGTGTTGAGGGATTTAAATATTAGTTTTTGTTGCTGTGGCTCACACGTAAATGCCACAGCGTCTCTGGGGAGATTCATCCTGCCAGCCGCTATTCAGTGTTCATTTTTACGGTCCTGCTGCTTATCCACACATCACATTCAACAACATCAACATCAGTGATATCAAAGTGAAATGACATGAACAAATGCGAACAGCTCTACACAAATGGTTAGGGGTAGAAAGTTTGATCAGGCATTCGATCATTTGAAATAACTAATACAACTTATGAATACAACAGAAACACTATAGAGTCCTGTTCCGGCCATGTGTTGGTCTAGCTGCATGTCAAACCTCTTAAACGTCACAGAGGCTGAAAAGACTCCCGTGTATCCTCACTTATAACTCCTCCAGCAAGCCTCCTCGATCCTAGGAATTGAGATGTCCTTCAAGATGGCTTGAGGCTTGAGGCTCAAGGATCGAGGATAGAGGAGGCACAAATTTGGGAAATGAGAAAGGCCCACAATCCAACTGACTGAGTGTGTGTGCGTGCGTTGGTTTCACCTGTATATAAGCACATTTTATCTGAATACGCACTTACTCTGTAAGGACATACCGTACTTGTAAGGGGACAGAGTGTTTGCTGTCAGGGCCCCGAGGCTCTGGAACAGCCTGCCCGAGGAAATCAGGTCAGCTGAGTCAGTGAACTCTTTTAAGTCCCTTCTTAAAACATACTTTTATAGGAGAGCATTTCCTGATTTTATTTGACTTTATTTTATCCCTTTTATTTTATTGTATTTTACTAATTTTATATTTATCTTAAACGTGTATTTTAGTCTTTTATTGCTTTTATCTTGTATTGTTTTTGTATTATTGTCTCTTTATTGTCTTTACACTTGTTAAAGCACTTTGTAACTTGTTTTTGAAAAGTCCTCTCAAGTCCTTACAAGACAATCAACATGCATTTAGGTCACTCGCGCCTTTTCTCCGTATGTTCCTATAAACCGGTTATACTGGAATTCAAAATTATTCCAGTGTGTGCTTTTTTAAAAAATGTATTTATTTTATTTAAAAGGGACAGCGTACAATAAAACATAAACGTTACCATTTTATGCACTGTATCAGATTATAGCTTCAAGCTAATTCGCATCTGCAGTCCCTTGGCAGGTCATTGTTAATAACAATACAATTATAAATACATTTGCTAAGGCTGACTAGTTCATTAGAATGCCAAGATCACAACATCGCCAAACAGCATCCCAGTCATATCGCGACGTCCACCAAAACAATCGCAACACGACCCTGGGCTCGCTCAGCCCCAGCACAAATCAACAGCACACAAAGTTACACAAACACACAAGGTTACATAGAAAAAGACACAAGATGTGCAATGTGAACTACTCACAATGAAACATAAAAACATTTACCAGTCAATTAAATTAAAAGCAGGTCAAAAATCTCTGATAAAATATCTGGATCAGTGATTGCTGAGTAGCTTTTAACTGCCATTTCAACTTTGCTTTAAACATCCTGATGGAGTTGCTGCTCCTCACATCATCAGGCAGGGTGTTCCACTGGTTTGTGGCTTTTACAGAAAAAGCAGACTGGCCAGATGTAGTACGATGGAATGGTATGCCACAGTCTCGAATAGAGGAGATTCTGAAGGACCTAATTGATTTCACTGAGCGAGTAAACACAAAATCACAAAGTGGAGGATGAGCCAAGCCATTTAAAGTTTTATATACTAAGCACAAATTAGAAAATATTATAAAATGATCAAAACTAAACAAATAATATTTCTGAAGTATTCTACAATGAGGATAGTGTTTAATTTTTTTTATCCAAAATTTCGTTTATACAAAGACTCCAGAGGTTTAATAGTTGTTTCACCAGCCTGCCCCCAACACATAATAACATAATAAGACGTGTGAAATGATAGACAGTTTCTAATATATCTAAATGTAACTAAATTTTTCTTAATGGTTTTATCCATATTTTTAACATGTTTCTTAAAATTCAAATTTGGATCCAAGTTCACACCAAGATATTTCAAATCAGTGACTATATCAATCCTTTCATCATTAACAAAAATATCAGTGGGAGTAGGTTGTGCCAAGAAATTAGAAAAAAAAGATACCTTTTGTCTTATTTACATTTAAACTAAGACATGATTGATCAAGCCACTGTGAGATCTTTTTCAATGCACTTGTTCAGCTGTTTTTGCATGTGTCATCTGCATACATTTGCAGGTCTACATCCTGACACTGTTCAGCAAGGTCATTAATATATAAACTGAACAATAACTGACGTAAAACTGACCCTTGTGGAACACCCGTTGTGCACTTCATGTAAGTGGACAGAGCATCACAAAGATTAACACATTGCATCCTGTTAGATAAATATGAAGACATCCGTGCCAGTGCTGATGAAAAATTTAATTTGGAGAGCTTTGATATTAACACGTCATGATCAACTGTATCAAATGCTTTACTTAGGTCTAAAAATACAGAACCAACTACTGCTCCTTTGTCGTGCCTTGATTTAATTTGCTCTATCAAGTGCAAGGTAGCAGTTTCTGTTGACTGCATACAATGTAGACCAAACTTGCTTGTATTTAGAAACGATGTTTGTTGCTCAATTGCAACTTTGCAATTTTGGAAAGTACTGGCAGTATGCCTATAGGTCTATAGTTCCTGGCATCATGGCGGTCTTCAGATTTAAAAACAGGTGTAACAATGTCACATTTCCAGTCATCATGAAAGACACTATGTCTGAAAGATAAGTTTATCAAATGGGTGATAGGGGGAGTTAAAATATCTTTGCAAGATTTAACAAACACGGTATCGCATTGGGAAGCATCCTGTAAACTTCAGGTCCTTCTTAGTGATATTATTGATGTTTTCCCAGATCAATTTACTATTGCCTCTTGCCTCATTCAAAATATTGACATAAAAATTAGATTTAGCTAATCTTAGCTCTTGGATAACGTTGTTTCTTAGTCCTTTATAGACCAACATATTAGTGCCTTCCTAAGCGCAGTATCTCTCTTTTTCATTAAACAATGCTAAATTATTACGTTTTACATTTTTTGTGGACTCTCACATTAAATCTTTCCCTCACTAAATTGATTTGTTGATTGAAAGTTTTACAGCCCATATTCAGATCATCAGATGAAAATATTTAATCCCAGTTCAAGGTGTTAATTTCACTAACGAACTTGCGTAGATCTGGGTATGCATTGAAAAATCTTTGTCTTACTTGCCTTATTTCTAAATCCATTTTTAGTCAACTTTCTGGCACAAAGGGTTAAGTTAGGCTCAGGCAACCCAGTTATTAAATTATAGCTTTTAATTATTCGTTCAGGTTTGTTAGTAAATATCAGATCAATTTGTGTACTGGAATATTTTGCAATAGTAATTGGGCCTTTATTTTATTGTTCAGGGTGAAATTTCTCTGTGATCATCTTCAATTTCCTCCTTTTAAATTTATCTTCCCAATTAACATTAAAATCGCCCAACAATAAAAATTCTTTGTCGGGATTACACTCGTTCAATACTCCTTTGAGTTGATCAAAGTTTCATCTGCAGAAGGGGGCCTATACGCACCAATAATGCTAAAAGACATTTGTTGGGACTAGATTATTTTTAACCCAACATATTCTAGTGTGTTACCCGCATTGTATACCACACGTTCACATTTAATGTCGTCTTTCACATAAAAAAGAACCCCTCCTCCTCTACCATCAGCTCTGTCTCGTCTAAAACATTGGTATCCAGGGACCGTAAATACACTCATGGGAGTTGTTTGTTTCAACCAAGTTTCAGTAAGACAAAGAAAGTCAAGATTTGAGTCGGAGAGAAGATGATTTAATTTGATCACTTTTAGCCTTGATGCTTCGGATGTTTAAATGTCCTCCAAATAATCCCCTTCGGTTTCAGATCCCATAAGACTTTGGCATGATTAACAGTTTGAAAAGTTTTGAATAATCTCTGCCTCCTCGCTGCAGGATTGTAGTGGCTTCAGTAGAATATTTTGTAGGTGGAACAAAGAACCCGTAAAAGTTTACATGATTTGGCAGCAACAGATCATCAATTACATCATGCCTGGTGTTAATGAAGAAGCTCGAATCAGAAGGTTCACGATTTGGCCAACTCACCACCGGTACCGGAGGAATTCCACGAACACACAGTCGTAATTCAGTACCGGCGGCGGCACTCTGCAGCATTCCAGGAGTCACTGGGCCAGGATTTAATTGAACATCTCCGGAGAGCAGGAGCTACGTGAGAAGTAGACCCACTGTTCTCCAAAACAAAGTGACAGATATCTGATCTGCCAGATGGGTGTACTCTGGTATCTTAGCTTGCCCATGTCACAGGACAGAGGAATATATGCAAAATGTCCCAGTAGATTATAATGGAAACTAGCGGTTGCAGCAACAACCGGCCATAAACCAGTATTTCTTCCGAGTCCATTCACCTGGAGCGCTGCTGTTGTTTGCCATCAGCTGTACTGTATAATCTCCTGCTACAGATAGTTTGCGGTATTACAGCTCCATAGACATTTCGTTGTGTTTTTGCACTGAATGAGTGCCATTCATTGGCTGAACACATCAGTCAGACTCAGGGCCATTAAATAAGAGAGTTACAACACTCTTTGATCTCACCGCTGAGCGGTCACATGGTTCATGTAGCTCTCCATAGTTCCAAACAACTCAGCGCTGTCAACCAGTTTGAATGGGACACCAGAAGCAGCTATATTTACTGCAATTATCTTCCTGATTTCTTATTTTTTGCATGTTTGTCACACTGAAATGTTTCAGATCATCAAGATAACACAAGTAAACACAAAGTCACAAAGTCAAAAAAATCACTTAAATAGGACCTGCCTGACAAAGTGAAGTAGACCAAAAAATCCTCAAAAGCTAGACATCATGCTGCGTTCCCTTAACCCCTTAACGCCTGAATTTTTTTATGATCAAAAAATAAAAAATATTATTTGTGTTTTCATTTGCTTTCAAGCTGATGTTAAATTAAGTGAAGATTGTTAATTTGTCTTTAGAACATAGAAAAGATATAAATTCAGGAATGTGTAGGTATGATGCAAATTAGCGACAACAGGCATAAATGAGAAACCAGGGCTTGCAAAAGGTTCCTAGGTTCGTATCAAATATGCACCAACAGGCATTGGGGGAATCCATGTGCTATTTTGGCTTGCAATCTGCAAGGAAGAGGTATGATGTGAATTCGCAACAATCTGCGTCAAGGGGTTAATAATAAAAACCTTAATTTAAAAACTGCATTTTGAGTTTACTTGTGTTATCTTTGTCTAATATTTCAATTTGTTTGATGATCTGAAACATTTCAGTGTGACAAACATGCAAAAAAGAAATCAGGAAGGGGGCAAACACTTTTTCACTCCACTGTAAGCTTTCAATGGTTGTCATTACACCTAAATCACATTTAAACAATTATGTTCTTGTGATCAGTAGAGGTCAACCCCAGAAGATGTGTGAAAACACTGTGGAGCAAAAATGAAGTTAATGCTATCATGAAAAATACATTTCAAAGGGACGCCTTGCAGAAGTGGAGTGTGAGCAGTGTAAACTTGCAGAGGACCCTGTTTTGAGAGATATAACTGTTTGAAACATGAGAGATTTTGTAAGGAACAGAGGCCTGAAGAAGAGTCTCAAAGAAGTTTACAGAAACAGGTTTGATTTTTCAGGGAGTTTAAGAGATTAGTCTTATGGAGACTAGTTAGTTGTAGTAATTTAGAGTACAGTTGGCTTCCATTTGCACCAGTTTACAAAACTAATATTGTACAATATAACTAATACGGTATAAGACATAATTGTTTTGCCCATTTTGCACTGTGCTTTATATTGTATATATTATTTTGCGCTTTTATTTTTTTATAGTTTTTTTTAATAAAGACTGAAAATGTTTTTTTTAATTATAATAAATGTATTTTTCATGAAAAGCATCAAGCATGCGGTTTCATTTCCTCCCCTTTCCTTCTCCTATGGAGTTCTTTTTCTTACAAAAAGTCATAACCAAGGGTCTTGCTTATGGAATTCCGAAAGTGCCAGAAGAATCAATAAATGAATAAAAGAATAAATAACTAAATGCGGAAATATATTCAAGAAAGAATGAATGAATAAAAAAATAAAAAAATAAATGCAGAAATATAAGAAAGAATGAATGAATGACTGAAAGAATAAATAAATGCTGGACTATATGCAAGAAAGATTGAATTAATAAAATAATTAATAAATAAATGCAGAAATATAAGAAAGAAAGAATGAATGAATAAAATAATAAATAAATAAATGCAGAAATATAAGAAAGAATGAATGAATAAAAGAATAAATAAATAAATGTGGAAATATCAGAAAGAAAGAATAAATTAATTAAAGACTAAATACATACATTTGTTTTTGCCTCTTCCTCACAAAACCTGTTGTCATTGCCATTCCCTTAAGAGACTTATTGTCATTGCCTTTCCTTTGGGGCGGCTGTGACTCAGAAGGTAGAGAGGGTTGCCCGTTAAGGTCGGCGGTTCAATCCCCAGCTCCTCCAGGCTGCATGTCGAAGTGTCCTTGGGCAAGATAATGAACCCCGAATTGCCCCTGGCGGCTGCTCCACCAGTGTATGAATGTGTGTGAATGGTGAATGCAGATGTAGTGTAAAAGTGCTTTGAGTGGTCGAAAAGACTAGAAAGGCGCTATACAAATACAGAGCATTTACATTACATTTGCATTTGCGAGCCCAACCTGTCAATCAATGTGTTTTGGCCTGCCCACTAAGTCCAACTAATCAATCATAGAAGTGTTCAAGGCAGCCTCCCTCTGCTAATTCCAGTCACGGAACTTGGCCACCACCCTGTTGTGCCTTTAGGAGATTTTTCATGCAAATACCTGACAGATGATGTCTTACTATGCAGTTAATTGTACTAAGAGATCTTCCAAGAAGCATATGCTCCAGTTGGTAAGTGAATACAAGGCTTACCTTCATACAGAGGAAGCCTGTTGCAAAAAACCTTGGTGTTTGGTTTGATAGTAATTTAAATTTTGAGGAGCACCCACAAAGCTTGTTCAATCATGTTTTTATCAATTTAGAAATATAGCAAAAATTCGATCTATGTAAACTTTTAAGGACACCGGGACCATTTTACACACCTTCATCTCATCACGCCGGATTATTGCAACAGCCTTTTCACCTGTTTAACCCAAAAATCTATTGATCGACTCCAGACTGTCCAGAACTCAGCTGCCAGGCTTTTAACCAGAACAAAGAAATATGACCACATTACCCCTGTTTTAGCTTCATTACACTGGCTCCCAGTATGTTTTAGAATTGACTTTAAAATTTTATTGACCACTTTTAAAGCTCTTCATGGCCTCTCGCCTTGTTATATTTCTGAACTTTTAGTCCCATACAAACCAGCACGAGGCTCTGGAACAGCCTGCCCGAGGAAATCAGGTCAGCTGAGTCACTGAGCTCTTTTAAGTCCCTTCTTAAAACATACTTTGATAGGAGAGTCTTGTAGATGTACTTGGGGCCCAACAGAATCTATTACTTTCAGTAAAAACTTTGTAGGTATTACATCAAGTGGGCTGGAGGACACTCTCATTTGTGATACTGTTTTTAAAAGCTCAGACAAGTCAATGGGATAAAACTGGTTAAAACTCTCTTGTTGCTGGTGAGGAACCTCTGAGTAAGAGGCCGCAGGGGTAATAGAGGCTCTGATTGACACCACCTTATTGGTAAAATAAGATAAAAACTATTCACAGCCATCATTACTTCCAGCTGAGGCACAAGGAGGGGTTGGGTTTACCAGCTGATCCACAGTCTTAAACAGAAACCTGGGATTGTGTTTATGTGTAGTAATGAGTTCAGAAAAATAGTGTGTTCTCGCATCCTTAACCATGTTATTGTAGTTAATTAATAAATCCTTCAGACTTTTCCTTCAGACACACAGAGCTTGGTGAGGCAGCATGAGTAACAGGCGAATCGCAGCTAAAAACAATACATCTGTGGTCAGATACGGTCATGTCCACCAATTCCACAGAGGAGACGCTGACACCCAGTCAAGTCCAGTGTATGACCACGGTTATGGGTTTGCCCATATTGTTTGAAGTTAAAAGAAGTGGCCATATTTAAAAAGTCAGTTGCATTAACATTGGTGGGGTCATCAACATGAATATTAAAATCGCCACAAAGAACAATTCTGTCATAATTTAAAACCAGAGTAGATAAAAATCCTCCAGGCGGTTTAGGGGGGCGATAAATTATAACAAATATGATAGGTTGCAGCCCTCCAACTTTAAGAGTGAGAACTTCCAAGGAGTTAAATTCATCACAGCGTACTTGATGACATTTTAAATATTTCCTATACACGCTCACTAGCCCACCACCACGACCACTGACCCTTGGTTGACTAAAACAATCATATTGAGGCGGACACAGTTCAGCTAGCTGGCTATAGTCATTCATCTGCAACCAGGATTCAGTTAAAAACATAAAATCTAGATTTGCAGACAAGATAAAATCATTTAAGATAAAAGTCTTACTTGACTGTCTCTCACATTGAAGAGAGCCATTTTAAAAGTGTTTGTTCTAGGTGCTGGAGTTGGTGCAGTTGTTCTAATCCTTAAGAGATTACTATGATTGCTGTGTGGGATGTGCACATTTCAGTTTACTGGTCTATGCGTGATGATGACAGGAATAGAAGTCTTTGGAACAACGCTGGGAGCAGATGGCTTTACATGCCAGCAGGTGGAGACAGTTGTTTGTGGCAGTGAGGCAGAGATCTGTTCAGTGAGCGGTGTGTCCAGGTGTGCTGCATGAATTGCATGCAATTTCATGCATTATCTCTATACACTAATCTTCTAATATAGCCAGTTAGTAAACGTCAACTTAAATGTTTAAAGGCTTTGCCTGAATCGAGTTATGGGGCGGCTGTGGCTCAGGAGGTAGAGCGGGTTGGCCGTTAATCGGAAGGTCGGTGGTTCAATCCCAGGCTCCCCCTGGTTGCGTGTCGAAGTGTCCTTGGGCAAGATACTGAACCCCGATTTGCCCCTGGCGGCTATTCCATGAGTGTGAATGCTAGTTTCTGTTTGAGCGTCTGTCTTAAAAAGAGACATTCTTTGCCAGAAAATATTAAAATTATCCACATAACACACGGTGAGCCCTGCAGGCGGACTGGAGCCAGTCGTGGAGGCCAAGGAGTCTACTGAAGTGGCTGCAACCAACTGAATGGGACCAGAGATAAAAACACACTGCTTTAAAAAGACGGTTAAAATCTGATTTTGTCAGCTCAGACTGCTGAAGAGCTGTGTCATTTGTTTCGACATGGACTATCACTCTTGTGATGGAGGACGGGAGCGATGGCATTAGGTCCTGGAGTTTTTTTTAAATGTCAGCCGTGGTGGCACCGGGGAAGCAGTGAGTGGTAGCGTTAAAGAAACGGATGTTTCTGGTTATGGAGTCACCAATTATTAGTGTGGTTGGGGAGAAAAGGGGACGAGGAGATGCCGGTTGTGGGGTTCCAGAGCAGGACTGAGCAGAATCTGCTTCAACACTGCGTGCGGACTGAGGATGGAGTGTGTGAGCTGCCGAGTGTTGTGTTGGAGTAGCAGTAACATACCTGAGAGAAGGGCTACCTGACGGTGCAGGGTAGAGACGGCCTCCGGAGCGTCTGAGCACAGCCTCCTTCAGGATCCTACGTCGGGAAGCGAAGGTTTTTGACCAGGATGAAGGCCGCCGATCAGGCCCAGCGGCAGACCAGCGGCCCAGTGTGGGAGTTGTAGCCGGTGAAGGAGATGCAACAATGTCGGCAGGCACTGTCCGCCGAAAGAGATCCGTATCAGGGAGACTTGAAGCCACAGGTGCATCCGCTGGATGGACCAGAGTGTCGTCAGACAAGGCTGCATAGCGGTTGGAGAGGCCGATGTGCGGAGGAGAGGCAGCCCCATCCAAGCCTTAAGTTAAAAACTTAAGTTAAATAAAAAGGATATAAAAAATGTAATGAAAAAGAGTGGATTAAAACTGGACCGTGTGTTATGTGGATAATTTTAATATTTTCTGGCAAAGAATGTCTCTTTTTAAGACAGACGGACTTCACCCAAACAAACGGGGAATGTCAGAAATGTTAGCTGCTCACATACAGCATGTGGTGCGGTCCACACATGACTTACGTGAATGACTAATCATTACTTGTATAGCGCCTTTCTAGTCTTTTCGACCACTCAAAGCGCTTTTACACTACATCTGCATTCACCAGTCACACACATTCATACACTGAGCCTAAGTGCTCAAACGGAAACTAACATTCACACTCACTCATACACTGGCGGAATAGCCGCCAGGCAATTCGGGGTTCAGTATCTTGCCCAAGGACACTTCGACACGCAACCAGGGGGAGCCAGGGATTGAACCGCCGACCTTCCGATTAACGGCCAACCCGCTCTACCTCCTGAGCCACAGCCGCCCCATAAAGAAAAATAATAAAACAAAGAGTTAATCATGCCCACTTAAAGATTAAGCCCCACCCATTCTGAGCACAGAAAATTTAATTTGTTTAACAGATACAGATAGAGATCTTGCTCACCCCTGCAAATTATACACTGCAGATAAGTCATGTATTGAAATTCCAATCAAAATATAGACACTTCTGTGGTAAACAAGACTAGTGCCACCGGTGGAAAGGGTTCCTGACAACGGCCTTAAGGCCCTTTCAGAAAGGAGGAGATATCTCATGCTGTTTTGACTGTTTTGACTTTGACTGCAGCATGCACAGGCGCACCAACAAACTGCCCTGCCCTGTCACAAGTCACTGAAGATAATAGCGCTGTTGTCGTGGTCTGTCTTCAAAGCCCTTTATAGATGTAAACTGACAAAAATTTGGAGTTTAGAATTTAAAGTTAACTTGCATTTCCAAGTTAAACTAACTTGAAATGTCTTATATTTAGTTATCTGAACTTAAAATGTGAGTTGAAAGGGTAGAGAATTGTATGTTTGTTTGACAAGAGAAAGCAAATTTCCGTGAATGGACAATGTAATACAGATAGTAGTTTTAACTCACAGTATTAAGTTCAAACAATAAATTGTCTAACGTAACATCATGCGTTGAAACAAAGCTTTTCTTAAAGTTAAGTTTACTCACATTTTTAAGGCAGCAATTGAACTTAAGTTTTTAAGTTGAACCACCTAGATAATTTTACAGTGTATGAAAGTCTGTGTGTGTGTGTGATTGTCGTAATACTCACACACAATATGCACAACAATATAAATGTATGTGTTTGTGTGTCTGTTTGTGTAGGTGGTTTAGCAGCAGTGATCTACACTGATGCATTTCAGACTTTCATCATGGTCGGGGGAGCCTTTGCACTAATGTTCATAGGTAGGATGCACACCACCCTATTGAAGGATTTTCAGTCCTCTGTGTGGACTTTTAGTTAGAAATTAAAACTACAAATTGGCCTATGATTACCGATATTTAATAATAATAGATACTGTTGAATAAACATTTTCATATCAAATATCTCACAGAAAATAACTATTAATTGATTCTGCCCATTTTCCTGTGTCACAGTAAAGTGTGTTTGTCTGTTTGTACATTTTCCAGCATTCTCCAAAGTTGGCTGGTATGAGGGCCTTGTGGACCGCTATATGTCAGCTGTTCCCTTGGTGACAGTCCCTAACACCACCTGCCACCTACCTCGTAATGACGCCTTCCACTTGTTTAGAGACCCCTTGTCTAGGGATTTACCGTGGCCCGGCCTGGTGTTTGGGCTCACTGTCCTGGCCACATGGGTCTGGTGCACAGATCAGGTGACCTACACTAATACATGCTCTGTATTTGTATAGTGCCTTTCTAATCTTCCGACCACCCAAAGTGCTCAAACAGAAACTAACATTCACACACATTCATACACTGGTGGAACAGCTATCAAGGACAATTCAGGATTAAGTATCTTGCCCATGGACACTTGGGCAACGCCATGCAGACTGGAGGAGCAGACAGCCGCCCCTACATGTGGACTACATGGGGACAGAGAGGCAGGCAATACACAGAGGAAACCACTGCCACCACAACAGGCCCCCCCCCCTCAACGGACGCCTCCAGGCGGACCTCCTGTCTTGTCAAGATGGGTCCGTTAGGAGGGATTTGTCGAGTATCTGGCTGGCGGGGATCCAGGATCGCTCCTCCGGGCCATAACCGGCCCAGTCCACCAGGTACCAGAAGCCCCGACCTCTACGTCGCACGTCCAGGAGGTGACGGGATTAAGGAAGGCATAGCACACATGAACGGAGACTTACCAGTGGCAGCACTGACCTGGGAGTTGTGTGCGTACTCTATCCAGGGGATGTGGGAGCTCCAAGAGGAGGGTCTACGGTAGGCCACACACCTGAGTGCCGCCCCCAGGTCCTGGTTGGCCAGCTCGGTCTGCCCGTTGGTCTGGGATTGATAACCGGAGGAGAGACTGGCAGTGGTACCGAAGGTGCGGCAGAATGCTTTCCAGACCTGAGATGTGAACTGGGGTCCCTGGTCAGAAACAATGTCAAAAGGGATTCCATGGAGGCGAAAGACATGATTGATGATTGATGATCAGTTTACAGAGGGAAACTGCCCATCTGCAGTTTGGGGGCAGTTTTGGCAAGGGGATGAAGTGGGCAGATTTAGAAAAGCGGTCAATGATGGTAAGGATGACTGTCTGAGCAGGGGAGTCCAGGGTGATATGGGACCAGGGACAACTGGGCACTGGAAGCGGGCGGAGCAGACCAGCGGGCGGTTTATAGGAAGATTTGGTGTGGGCGCACATCTCGCAGGCCGCCATGAAGGCCCGACAGTCCTTGTCCATAAAGGGCCACCAGAACCGTTGGCGCAGCAGGAAGAGGGTGCGAGACATCCCGGGGTGTCAGCTGAACCTGGAGGCGTGCACCCATTAGAGGACCTGGTTGCGGACACTTGATGGGACATAGAGGCGGTTCTGGGGAACAGTGCTAGGGTCAGGGTTGGTGGGCTGGGCTCAGCGAATGACTGTATACTGTACCAATACGCCGTTGCAAGTTCCCAGAACGCTGAGACTCCTGAGGGGAAAGTGCGGAAGCGATGAGAAACGGGGCGACGTCAGCCGACAGAGAGCATGGTAGAGAATGAGACGGAGACAAAGGTTTCACGTTGCAGGGGTCGGGGAACGCGCACCAAGCGCTGCACCTCTTCAGTCAGGGAACAAAGCGTGTCCGACACAGATCGGATAAGCGTACTGGCCGAGCAATGCTCCCTGAGAGGCGACAGCATGATAAATGCTTATTATTAGGGAAAAGGGGCTGAGGGAGTGCTGTTGAGGGAGAGGTGGACGCAGGCCCAGAGGACCAAAGAACAGGTGGAGCAGAGGAGATTGGGCAGGAGTTGATTGCTGGCAGGTGTAGAAGGCAGAGGAGGTGACTGATGAGGTGTAGGTGTGGACTGTCACCTTGGCTCAGGAGCAGAGAGAGAGGGACAGCCCACGCAGCCAGGGGGGTGCTGAGCCAGTTGATTAGTTAGAAGTTAAAAGTTAGCATTTTGGTTTAGTTTCTGTGGGGATGTCATTCTAGATTAATTCGATCCAACTGTGATCTTTGTGCACAATTAGCGACGCAAGATTAAGCCCTGTATCTTTTGTTTGACATTCAGTGTAAGTAGCCTGTTAGTAGCTGATACAGCTAAACGGCTTAGTAATAATTAAATCCCCAATCCCCGCCCAACAAATCATTTTACCAATACTTTAATCTTCAGTAGTTCTGTACCACATTAAAGTAAAAAATATATTCTGCTGATTATAGAAGTACAAAAGTCTGCAATGCAATAATGATAATAATAAAATGATATTGCTTACAATCACTGACTAGTTTTACATTAGGGGTAGGGTTGGGATTACATTTACATTTACTCATTTGGCAGACGCTTTTATCCAAAGCGACTTACATTTGAGGAACAACATACAAGCATCAACAGAGCATCAACTACAGATCTACAACTGACAATACATACTAGTAAGAGCAGCAATAAATACTAGTAAGAGCTCACAGTACATATCACATCAATGGGGTAGATACCTAGGGAAGGAAGTAAGAGTGCAATCAAAACAAAAAGTGCAATCTATACAAGATCATTGTAGGGGATAGAAGAAGAAGAGCACAGGAAGTGCATGTTAGAGGTTAGGAGTTAGAGGTGTTATAAGAGGAAGTGTTCTCGGAAGAGATGAGTTTTCAAGGGCTTCTTGAAGTTAGAGAGGGTCTTGAAAACTCATCTCTTAGGTATTAAATTGTGATGGTTAGGGGTAGGGTCTAAGTAATGCATTTGGTCAGTGACAAAAATGTGTGTGTGTGTGTGTGTGTGTGTGTGTGTGTGTGTGCAGGTTATAGTCCAGAGGTCTCTGTCAGCCAAGTCTTTGTCTCATGCCAAAGCAGGCAGTGTGTTGGGAGGCTACCTCAAACTGCTGCCCATGTTCTTCATTGTCATGCCAGGCATGATCAGCCGAGCACTATTCCCAGGTCAGTCTGTCTTCCTTTGTCTGTTGGATTATCATGTCAAATGTTGAAAGGTTGTGCATATTTGATCATTACCCTTACACCAGCCAAAAGATTTTCATTTACCAAAATATACTGAAGCAGTTCTCAGGAGCATGACCACACCTCAATCATGCCAATCCCAGCATGTGTCCTATTGTTATTATTGTTATTATAATCATTATCTTTACAATTGTTATCATTAACACTACTATAAATATCTGTACCATTTTTCATTTAGTCTGTACCTCTGTGTGTATATTGTGTAGGCTGCCTCCCTCCCCTCTCTCTCCTTCCATCCCTCTCTATTTTTTTTGTTCCTCTCCTGCCCTCTCTCTCTCTCTCTCTCCCTCTCTCTCCTTCACCCCAACCGGTCGAGGCCGATGGCCGCCCACCCTGAGCCATGGTTCTGCTCGAGGTTTCTGCCTCTTAAAAGGAAGTTTTTCCTTGCCTCTGTCTCCTAGTGCTGCTCTTGGTGGGAACTGTTGGGCTTCTGTAAATAGCATCATAAAGTATGGTCTAGACCTGCTCTTTTATGAAAAGCACTGTGATGGCGCACTCCCAGCAGTCCACTTCCAGCAACCACAGCAGCCTGCTTCAGTCGGTGCTTTAGGCACCAGGGTACCAGCACCCCCTGCAGCCCATCTCCAGGCTGGCACTGGGATGTCAGAATCTTCAGCATCTTCAGCACACTAATCTTTACTAGTCCAAGCAACTCATGTCAGTTTGAACCTTCTGCACTAGGATGCTGGCTCTCAGCTTTCCTCCACAGCCTTGCAGCAGCAAGTTCTTTCCGGATTAACTCCAGTCTTACCTCTCAACTCATTCCAGCCAACATCCCCCTCGTCCACAGCTAATCCTCCCATTTGTCTTTCGAACTCTTTCACCTCAAAGGGAGAACATCCACCCATTCCAGAGAGCTTACTCCCACAGAGTTTGTATATGCTTTCTCTCCATTCACAACTTCCCACCTGCTGGCAGGTAATGAACAATTATATGGACATCATTCTGAATATGGATTCAGTGGTTTCTACCGAAACAACATCCTTCGTTGCCTTCAAAAGCCACAGCCCGTCTTCAGCAGTTCGATGAGGATACTCTGGCATATTTGACTTGGCATATGAAATGTGTTAGATTCTTCATTATAGCTAATTATCCGCTATACATTTAATCTTCAGTAGTTCTGTTCAAGCACTTATCATTCTTTTAGCAACTCTCACTTAATCTCACAGTTGTTTTCACACTATTCAGTTTTGCTAGCTATCGTACTTTAGCTTAGTATCTAGCGATGGCTTCATTCTCTCCCTCTCATTCTCCTGTTTTCTGTTGCTCTGTTTCTCAAATGTTTAGTTATTCTCTCTGCCTCTTTCTCTTTTGTGATAATGGTTCATGTAACATTTGTTGTTAGTCATTAGCCAGCTGCCAATAGACAGTGCGGACCAAGTAGCTTCTGTTGGCTGAGTGACTGTCTGAAAGAGGAATAGCCCTAAGCATAAGCCCACGCTTCACCACCGACATAGCCTCTTAATAAAGACAGATTGTATGAACAATCTGTCTTCATTAACAGGTTATCCTTTAAAGTAGCTGTAATTACATCTCTTCTTAAAAAGCAGAGCTCCTCGTTGCACAGCAGGGTTACTTGTGGTTCCTAGAGTCTCCAAAAGTAGACTAGGAGCCAGAGCATTCAGCTATCAAGCTCCTCTCCTGTGGAACCAGGTTCCAGTTTGGGTTCAGGAGGCAGACACCATCTCTACATTTAAGAGTAGGCTTAAGACTTTCCTCTTTGATAAAGCTTATAGTTTTCTGTCTGTACCGCTACCGCCAATATTTTTATTGTTGTATTTCTGTGTGGATCTTTTGTTGGTCTGCCCCTCCCCTCTCTCCTACCCTAATACCCCTAATTGTCAGTTTCAAGTCATCACCAGCATAGCACACTCAACCCTCTCCTCCCTGTCGTCAGCTATATGCTCATTTCGGGTGACTATAACAGTGCACACCATCAAAGAATATGAACCTAGGAACCTTTTGCAAGCTCTGGTTTCTCATTTATGCCTGTTGTCACTAATTTGCATCATACCTACACATACCTGAATTTATATCTTTTCTATGTTCTGAAGACAAATTAATAATCTTCACTTAATTTAACATCAGCTTGAAAGCAAATGAAAACACAAATAATTTTTTTTATTTTTTGATCATAAAAAAATTCAGGCGTTAAGGGGTTAAATGCAGAGAACAAATATCCCCTTCCCCCTCCCTTTTGGGGCGACAGTAGCTCAGTCCGTAAGGATTAGGCCATATTCGAGTCCAGCTCGGACCAGAGTTCTGGAGCGTGGCGTGGTAGCTGGAGAGGTGACAGTTCACCTCCTGGGCACTGCGCACCCCAGTAGCAGACCCGTCACTCTGACATCTCTCTGTGTGTTGTTGCATGTGTATGTGTGAGTATTTCAGACCTGTGTGTATACTAATAACAATAATAACACCAGAGTGAGAACATTGAATTTCCCCTTGTGGGATTAATAAAGTATGTCTTCTTCTTCTTCTTCTTCTTCTTCTTCTACGTCATATGGCAGGATCTGGCCCCCTGTTGTTTTGTAGGTATTCTTAATGACAATATACAGGTGCTGGTCATATATTAGAATATCATCAAAAAGTTGATTTATTTCAGTAATTCCATTCAAAAAGTGAAACTTGTATAATGTATACACTCATTCCACACAGACTGATATATTTCAAGTGTTCATTCCTTTTAATTTTGATGATTGTAACTGACAACTAATGAAAACCCCAAAATCAGTATCTCGGATAATTAGAATATTACTTAAGACCAATACAAAAAAAGGATTTTTAGAAATGTTGGCCAAGTGAAAAGTATGAACATGAAAAGTATGATCAACCTGCATTGGGGAAAAATAGTGTTTCTGGGATGGGCATCACTGATTACTGAACAAAAGCACAACTTTATTCACAGATTTTACTGAAACTGGATCATATTTGATGGAAAATATTTTCTGGTTTTTCCAGATGTTTCCCGGCTGCTCTGCCTCAACCCTGTGATTTACTGTCTCCCCTGATGGACAGATAGCTTTACTTGTTGGTGTAGCAAGTCAGTTAACTAGCTGCCATTATGTAATTAGCTCAGTTTACCTGCAGCTACAGGTCAAATTAGCTTACTCTGCCTGTACTGGGAGCTCAGAACACTGGAGTGTGTGTTTAGGTTTACACCTTTATTCAAGCACTGGAGGTTTGGAATGATTGCTGGGCAACGAAACTGCGCTCAGCAGCCTCCAAGTGAACACGGCATGAACAGGACCAAACACAGTCTCATTAGTTGACTCAGCCCTGAGATGACAAGAGACAAACCGGCAAGAAAACCACCTTCGTACTGCATTCCCAGTGGTCAGACTGGCCTCCGTCGGTCTCGGAGCCTGTGTACGGTCTCAGGCTGTTTTCACTCACTGGGAACTGGAACCAGTCCGCACACACTGCAACAAATCCCTCCCTAGCTTTGTGTTTTTACAGGAAACATACATGGAAATAGCAAATAGCACTCCGTTTTCTGTTTCATGGAAACTTTCTGCTTAAAGTAATCCCTGTGAGTAGTCCCTGTTTTTACAAAATGTACCTGTAATCTGATTACGTCTTTATTTACTGTAATGTAACGGAATACAGTTACTTTATTTTTGTATCCTGATTACATAACGCCGTTACATGTAATCTGTTACTCCCCAACCCTGGTCTTGTACAGTATGTACAGATGATATAGGTTGTGTGGCTGAAGCAGAGTGTGTGGAGCTTCAGTTGATTGCTCCAACATTGCTTACCCTTAAGTAGTGGTGAAGCTAATGCCTGTGGGTGAAATGAAGATAAATTCTGGTTGTTGTGTATTTTGACAGAGAAAAGTCTTAGTGATTGCCCCTTTATATGCCCCTAAGGTTTTACATGTTTTATTCTCTTCTTTGTGGTTGTGTGTGTTTGTAGATGAGGTAGGTTGTGTGGCTCCAGCAGAGTGCCAGAGTGTGTGTGGAGCTTCAGTTGGTTGCTCCAACATCGCCTACCCTAAACTAGTGGTGGAGCTAATGCCTGTGGGTGAGTCACACAGACACACACACACACACACACACACACATTTTATTTGATTCCACAATACAGTCAAATTTCATCAGGAATCGAAACAGTCCAGCATATTCAAGCTGATCACACTTCATCATGGGTGTACAGTTTTCAAGGGAAAAGAAAGCAATTCTCTTCCTTAAAAACATTTGGGGGGGCGGCGCGGTGGTGCAGTGGTTAGCACTGTCGCCTCACAGCAAGAATGTCGTGGGTTCAAACCCTGGTTGCCCCGGCCTTTCTTTGTGGAGTTTGCATGTTCTCCCTGTGTCCACGTGGGTTCTCTCCAGGTGCTCCGGCTTCCTCCCACCATCCAAAAGACATGCAAGCTAGGTTAATTGGTGTCTCTAAATTGTCCTTAGGTGTGAGTGTGAGTGGTTGTCTGTCTATGTGTGGCCCTGCAATGGACTGGCGACCTGTCCGGGGTGTACCCCGCTTTTCGCCCAATGTCAGCTGGGATAGGCTCCAGTCCTCCAGCGACCCTGTACACAGGATAAGCGGTTGACAATAGATGGAAAAACATTAAGGGTGTGGAAAATAATTGATTTTTAGATGCATTGCGATGCGGACTTGAACGATTATGAATCGATTCACAAATGTCAATAATTGATTATCTAGAGGTTAATTGATAACATAATATTGACAGAACAAAAAGGCGGAACTCAGCGGAAGTGCAGCTCCGGACCGTCTGTGCGGTGCACACAACGGAGACGTGTGGTTCTTCCTGTTTAGCCAATGACAGGCAGTTGTTGATTGAGTGACAGCTGCTACTAAAATTTCACATGATGAATAAAATTAATCAAATAACTCACATTAATAATTTTCATCCGCACACTGTGAAGCACGGTAGCGCTTAGCGAGCGTCCTCTGGTCATTCTTCAAATGACAGCTACGTGACAGGCAGCAGTAGGAGACGGTGAAAATGAGGAGGAAAACATGAGCGCTACGTTTCAGCCTGGCTGTAAATGTACAGTGTAGGTCACAGTGTGTCCATTAATTAAAGTCTGTCTGTTGTTTTCCAACTGCTAGAAAGGCAGTTAGTGATAGCAAACATCTCATCTTCAGACTGCGGTCTGGAAGCTGAGCAGGATATTTGGCTGCTGTAAAGTTAGTTTGTTGTCATTCATCCACATATCGAGTACACAAATGAACAAATTGCTGTTTCTCAAGGCCCATGGTGCTCAATACAAGATTACAATAATCAACTTACAGGACAAGACACATATTACATATTACTACAGTATACGAGACAACATACTCTATACTATAGCTCAACTCTTCGCCATGACACAGGAAGTTGTTGTAACTTCAGTGTATATGCTCACATCTGCACCAAACTGTACATGTAGGATGAGAGTCCCGCCCTGAACACATGTACATGCTGACATTCACCCACAGTCATAGCGCCACCTGCTGGCAACAGGAATTGACTTTTAACGAAGCAGCCCCCGCCGTACGTGCACGAATTTTCTGTAGTACGTGTATCTTGTCCAGACGCACAAAAAAGCCTCTTGGAGTGATGCCCTAAAACCAACAGGAAGTCGGCCATTTTGAATTTTACGTCAAATTTTGGATGATTTACACACTTCGTACTTTAACGAACTCCTCCTAGGGATTTAGTCCGACCGACTTCAAATTTGTGCTGTGCCTTCTAAAGGCATTGAAGATGAAAAGTTGTGCTATCTGTGAGTTTTTGTCAATGGCTGTGTCCGTGGCGTGGCGTCAAAGATCAACTCTTCGCCATGACACAGGAAGTTGTTGTAACTTACATGTACATGCTCACATCTGAACCAAACTTTACGTGCTTGATAAATCTCCCACCCCGCAGACATCTACACACTAATACCCATTTATATACATAGCGGCAAGTGCTATGTAGCTCCACATAGGGGACACAGGAAGTGACATATAACAAGTACATGCGGCGTCTGAACCGTGTAGCAAATTCACAGTCGCACCCGGACGCGCTACAAGTGCGAGGGCCCGCCCAACGCTGCTTGCAGCTTTAATTGTACTTAATTCTCCACCTTTATTTTAGGGTTTACTCACTAGCCTACTTGAATCTGCTCTCTTTGCCTTTTAATATTCCCACACAACACACCTGTGCTATAAACACAGCAGCTTGCCCTACCTCTTTCTTTCTCTCTCCCAGTATGTGTCGGCCCTGTTGACTTTTCCAATCTTCAGTGGGCTGTTTTATAAAGTGGATGAAATGACACAGCACTTGCGATTTCCACCTGTGATACCGTTTTCAGCTACAGGTGTGCAGAGGAGGCTTGTTGTTAATAAGGAAGCCTATCGAAACTGAAACCCAGTTAAATCAAAATTCCCGTGCTTGGGAAATATCCACCGTGTCTGCATCTTATGACGTAGGGCTAATACATAGCATCTATTGTGTTTCTCTGCAAAGTGCATAAAGGGGTTGCCAAATAAACTTGGCCGGCCGTTTTGTACCTGATTGGCCCGCCCAAGTAAAGCCTATGTGTTAGAAACACTGATGTTACTATAATCTGACATGTGCCAGAAATGCTCGATGACCAATTGGCCCCTGCTCCATGTGACTGCTGAAATGGAATAGTACTTTGCCAGCTGTTTGGTCTTTTTTTTTGCGCAGTCCATGGACAACCAGCCTGTTTACATGTCATAAACTGCAAAAAAATAGAACAATACACACACACACACACACACACACCCAAACATTGGAATAGCTTTAAAGGTTCAGTGTGTTATATTTCTGAGGATTTATTGACAGAAATGTCTGTGAAGGTTCTCTGTCATCCAGGTCATAGTTATCCAACGAAGGTTGAGGTCAAGGACAACTGGACTTGGTTGAAGAAAAACTAGAAGATGTTTCGTCCCTCATCCAAGAGACTTCTTCAGTTCTGACTGACTGGTAGGGAAACTCAGCTATTTAACCTCTGTGGGATTGTTAGCTAGGATCATCGATACTGCTGGTTTGTTAGTGCTCCTGGCTGTGGTAACAACAGTTGTCATGGTCATTAGAACCACCCGTGGCCAAGTCTGAACAACCATCGTTGGCATCTTCACCTGAGGCAAAGAGGAAATGCTTGTTCAGTTTCCTGGGAAGTGATGAAAGGACAACATTGTAAGTGGGTGATAAGTGGTGGCGTAGACCTCCTTCTCTGTTCAGCGACAGCTTCTCACCCCAAGTGTAAATAGCTAGCCAGGAAAGGATAGCCAGGGGAAATTCAAACAACAGAAACCACCTAAGATTTAACCTGAGATGCCGACAATACAAAATCCTACCCAACAGCTTACACTTAAGCTCCACGGTGAAAGGACAGAGAGCAGATATAATCTTAGAGAAGGCAACACCAGCTACTGAAAGAGAGAGTGAGACAGATCCATTTCACCATTGAAGCCCTGAACAAGGAATCAGGCAACTTACACCAAAAACTTGAAACACATCCGCCCAGTACAGTACTGGAAAAGGCCATGCATTTCTTCAAGAAAGCACAGTTATCTCAACACAACACGAGCAAGAAAAGACAGACCCAAAAATTCCAAAACCTACAGGCAAGAGTCAGCAATGCAAATGCAAACAAAACAGGAGAATTGTCTTGGAGGATAAGGATGACTACCCTACAACATGGGAAACAGATAACAGATGGGTGAAAAACTTGTCAGATAGGGAACTCACCAAACCAGAGTAAGAAGTTTTAGCCAAAGGATTAAACTTTGCCATCACACCACAGCAACTACCTATAGTGGACCTCATCACAGCTACAGAATCGGCCATTAGGAAAAACAAATTAACCGAAACAGAAGCAGAACAGCTCAGGCTAAAGGTATCGGCAGCCCTTTCTAATGCAAAGGCCCCCCTTCAAACCTCACCATACAAGAAAGAAAAGCCGTATCATCACTGAGCAAGGATCAAAACATCACCATCTTACCTAACTTCAGAAAGAAAACTCCATCACCCAGGTACAGTATTACCATTTGCATCCTGGAGAAGCCAATCCTTGCATATATGGACTACCCAAAATACACAAAGAAGGAGCCCCACTCAGGCCGATTATCAGCAGCATCAACTCGGTCACCTACAACATTGCCAAACACATTCTACCATCTTAGCCCCTTTGGTTGGTAACACGCCCCACCATATCCAAAACTCCATTGACTTTGTAAACAAAGTTCGAGGACTGAAACTGGACCCAGATAAATCATGGTGTCCTATAATGTGACCTCTTTGTTCACCTGTGCATCCCCGCCATGGAGGCAGTAGAATCCTACTAAAAGACAACACCCTGGACAGCAGAACCAGTGTCAGCCCTGACCAGATCTATAAATTACCCGACCAACACCTATTTCCAGTACAATGGAGGATTCTACAGACAAAAGTATGCTGTGCCATGGGCTCACCAGCGTCACCCATTGTGGCTAACATCTACATGAAAGATGTGAAGGGAAAAGCCCTCAACTGCTTCAAAGGTACAGCACCGAGCCACTGGTACAGATATGTGGATGACACTTGGGTCAAAATTAAAACCCAGGAAGTGCAACTCCGTGGATAGTAACATCAAGTTCACACGAGATGTCCACAACAACAGTATGGCATTCCTGGACTGTGCTGTACACATTGAAGAGGACAGGAGCCTGCAAATTGGGTTTTACAGGAAACCCACACACACGGACCAATACTTGCTTTTTGATTCCCACCACCCACTGGAACACAAGCTAGTCATCAGAACCCTGCAACATAGAGAGGACCACATACCAACAAATGCAGAAGCCAGAGAGAAGGAACAGAACCACCTGAAGCGGGCACTTACAGCCTGTGGATACCTTAAATGGACCTTTGTGAAAACAGCCAAATCCAGGAAGAAGACCAAGACTACAGGGGATGAGGACAAGAAGGTCAAATGCAAGAATATTGTGATTCCATACGTGTCTGGAGTATCAGAGAAACTCAGGGAGGATTTTCAACAAACGCCACATCTCTGTTTTTTTTAAACCCAAGAACACACTAAGACAGATACTGATACACCCCAAAGACTGCACACCCAAACACAAGAAAAGGAATCTAGTATATGTGATCCAATGCAGTGAGGAATGCACAGAACTGTACATTGGGGAAACTAAACAACCACTACACAAACGCATGGCTCAACACAGAAGGGCTAACTCCTCAGGTCAAGACTCAGAAGTTTACTTACATCTGAAGGATAAAGGACACTCGTTTGAGGACCACCAGGTGCACATTTTAGACAGAGAAGATGGATGGTTTGAATGAGGTGTCAAGTAAGCCATTTACACCACGCCACCACTTATCACCCACTTACAATGTTTTCATCACTTCCCAGGAAATTGAACAAGCACTTTGTCTTGGCCTCAGGTGAAGATACCAACAATGGTCATTCATTGTTTGTGGTTCTAATGACCATGACGACTGTTGTTACCACAGCCAGGAACACTAACAAACCAGGTCGATCCTAGCAAACGATCCCACAGAGCTTAAATAGCTGAGTTTCCATACCAGTCAGTCAGAACTGAAGAAGTCTCTTGGATGAGGGACAAAACGTATTCTAGTTTTTCTTCCACCAAGTCCAGTTGCCCTTAACCTCAACCTTTGTTGGATATTGACAGAAATGCAATATAATATCCATAACTATGTTTTCAGTGGTGTGTAATAATAATAAAGTTTTTATTACCTTAGAATGAGCCATTTATATCTACATAACCGCGGGCACCCCCTTCTATGGACGTCGCAGTATTGTGTCATTTCTACAATAGCCGACTACGGACACACAGCGCCACCGGGCCCATTTCGGCTGCGTTCGAAAAGTCTTTTTTGCTTAGGAAGGTTCCTAATTGAGTGAAGTGAACCAGAAGTATTTCAGTGGCAGCCATGATAAGAGCTGTTTGAATTCTCTAACAGCTAAGGAAAGGTGCCTCAATGCTTCCTTTCATATCTCCTTTAGCATAGGGTAAACCTGACCATCCTTTACGAAAGGAAAGGAGAGAATGCCGTCCCACAATTCCTTGCGGCGGCAACATTTAAAGCGGTGCACGTTCTCAAACTCAAATGATAAAATCCATCAACCACATTTAGCAAGATCCTTGCAATACAGATGCACATGATGATACTTTAATAAGACTCACACTTACCTTCTTTCTTTTGGCTTTTTTTGTAATCTGATACTGTTTCAACACCGTTTTATGTTTTGGGTTGTTGAAATAAGCCATTAAGTGTTTTCTACAATAAAAAAAAATAATTCACCAACCATGATGGATAAAGGAGGCTGATCACCATGTAAGTTACCATTGGCTATTAAGCCTTTTCTCTCTTATGCCATAACTTGCTAATATGCATATATCTTAAACTGTCAACAGTAACTGAGACCCATGCGAGCTGTTACTGGTCTTGTAACCTGATCAAAGTCAGGATAATGTTGCAGCGTGTAGCCTCACGTTATGTACTGCAGCCTTCAGCAAATTAATTTTACTTCAGTCACAGATGCTGACACACTCGCCTTCATAAAGGCAAAAATCAAGCTGGATAACCTCTACAGTAGGCGTTTCTCACACACTGATTTATTTGTGGCGGCCTGCCACATTATCAACACTGATTTTCGATTGACTTTGTTACTATTTAAAATGGGTAAAATTGTATTTGATGACAGAGCGCTGCACAGCCCATATTCTCTCAGTATCTCCTCTCGCTCCGTCGCTCCCTCCCTCTCTCTCTCTCTCTCTCTCTCTCTCTCTCTCTCTCTCTCGGCACAGTTACGCTGTCATTCTGTGGCAGTTGGGATTCATGTTGATAAATACGACTATGGGTGGGCAGGAGGATTAGTGTGAGCAAGCATTCTCAATGTGACAACTCTGTCCTTTATTTAGTGACTAGTAGGCTACCTTATCTGCCTTTTTGCTATCTTGGTTATTAAGTAATATATTTCACCGTGTTGTCCACCTTTAGATGGCCTGCATTACAACAACATGGGGCGCAGTGTCAAAGATGCGCTTTTTGTAGTCCATTTTCAGATCATTTTTGTTTCATCACGGCAGGTCACGTAAGTAAAATCCGCCGTCGCCTAATTACGTCGCTTAGAAAAGAGAAAAGTCGGATTCTCTTAGACCTTTACGGATTCTCTGTTATGGTTGCGGACAGAACAGACCCAAACACAACGCTTGTCAGTTTACAAAAGAGGTTTATTGAGGGAAAAAGGGGAGTCGGGAGGTGAGATGAGGTGAACAGGACGCCGGCAGACGTGGGCACAGAGGGCCGAGGAGCAGGCGGGGCTGGCAAGGCTCGAGCAAGGCGACTGAGAGGGGGCTGGAGGCCGAGGCGAGGGGAGAAGGCAGGTAGGCAAGCCCGGCTGACTAACTGGATGGCGGAGGTGAGTGGACCTGGCAGGGAGAAAGAAAAGACAGGGTTAGTCTCGGGAGACAACAAGTTAGGGAACAAGGTATCTGAGAGCTTGGAACATAGAAGTGGCACCAGGACTGGAGCGACGACGATCAAGCGAAGATGGAGTGGAGAACCGGGGTAGAAATACTGTTGAAGATGAGGCTGATGGCAGGCAGGTGTGGCGGGCGGAGGTGGAGGTTGATGAGACACAGGTGCGGGTCATCAGCCAGGCTCCAGGGCGGAGAGGGAGAGAGCACACACAGAGGGAGAGGCGAGGAGACACGGGGGAGAAAACAGAAATGCGAGACGAAGTAAAAAAGGAACAAAAGAGCACAGGGCACTCACCGTCAGCCGGGCTGCCACCGCAACATTCTCCTTCACATCTTTCCTTGACCTCATGGCGTTTTCCATCGAGGTCAAGGAAAGGTGGTTAGGAAAGGAGATTTTTTTCAATTCAATGTTGCTATAGACTGAATGAAAAATGGTAGAGATATTTATAGTAATGTTAATGATTATAATAACAATAATAATAATAGGACTAGTAACAATAGTTGTTGTAGCAGAGGGTGTCGAGCAGGAACACGGGGGCAGCAGGTGACCCGCAACCACAGATCCAGACTCCACAGCTCCAGAGCCAGAAACACCTGCAGGAAGTGATAGGAGAGAGGAGAGGGACGAGAAAGCACAAGACTACCGGAAAGGGGAGAAGTTGTGTTAGTAACATGCAATAATGGGATGAGGTTGCATACAGAGGGAGAGAAAGTAGAGGAGAGAGGAGCTCAGTGCATCATGGGAAATCCCCCGGCAGTCTAGGCCTATAGCAGCATAACTAAGGGATGGTTCAGGACTCACCTGAGCCAGCCCTAACTATAAGCTTTATCAAAGAGGAAAGTCTTAAGCCTACTCTTAAATGTGGAGATGGTGTCTGCCCCCTGAACCCAAACTGGAACCTGGTTCCACAGGAGAGGAGCTTGATAGCTGAACGCTCTGGCTCCAAGTCTACTTTTTGAAATAGGCTACTACAGATAGTTAATATTAATGGCTTCACACTAGCTAGTGTTTTCCATAGCCAACTAAATTATACCCTTTCTTTTATCTCAAGTAAACGTATCTTAAGTTCAGCAAGTAACAGTCATTACAGCAACTTACAGTTTCACTCTGTATCACTCACCACATTGAATCGTCCTTAACCATGTCCGTGTGTTGTTGTGTCTCTCTCTCTGTGTAGTAACATTGCTTGGCAGCTCCGCAGAGCAGCGATGAAAGGCAGCCTCCCTCAGAAAAAATCTAAATCTAAATCTAATAATTATTTTGTTATTATAATTTGGGGGGGCTTAGGACCATGTTAACGACGTCCATGTTGGCCACAATATGAAAAAGTCTCCTGCCTTGTACAGCAAAGGAAACTAACACAATGCACATGACTCCTTCTGTGCACAACTCTTTAGAAACTTAGAAACTTTAGAATCTTAGTTTAATGTGAAGATTTTTTTAATATTGTGTTATGTATTATAAATTTGTGTCAAAATGTCTGGAGCTGAGCAGAACATACCAGTTTTTTAACTCGCAGAAGAGCTCACTTTTGTTTTTTACTTTATCCACACAAAAAATATATCACATCGTTCACAAATGCCTTCTGTTGCTGCTGGTCAGGTCATTTTGCCGATACAACCTATAGTTTAATCTCTGGTGAGGTTTGTTTGACAGAAAGTTTTCCTATCTGTCTCTATTGTAGAGCTGGTTACCTTGGTGACGTAGATGATTAAAGAACAAAGGACTGGGTCCTCTGTTCTGATTGGTGGACGGAAGTTAAGCTATTTTCTGAACACCTTGTCTGTGTCCTCTTCACTGAACACACGCACACACATGAACACACTGACAGACACAAAGCACACGCACACACACACACACACACACACTAATACACTGACAGACACAGCACACACACGCACACACACTAATACACTGACAGACACAATGCAGACGCACACACACACACTAATACACTGACAGACACAGCACACACACGCACACACACTAATACACTGACAGACACAATGCAGACGCACACACACACACTAATACACTGACAGACACAATGCAGACACACACACACACTAATACACTGACAGACACACACACACTAATACACTGACAGACACAGCACACACACGCACACACACTAATACACTGACAGACACAATGCAGACGCACACACACACACACTAATACACTGACAGACACACACACACACTAATACACTGACAGACACACACACACACACTAATACACTGACAGACACAGCACACACACGCACACACACTAATACACCGACAGACACAATGCAGACGCACACACACACACACACTAATACACCGACAGACACAGCACACACACGCACACACACTAATACACTGACAGACACAGCACACACATGCACACACACTAATACACCGACAGACACAATGCAGACGCACACACACACACACACTAATACACTGACAGACACAGCACACACACGCAAACACACTAATACACTGACAGACACAATGCAGATGCACACACACACACACACTAATACACTGACAGAAACAGCACACACGCACACACACTAATACACTGACAGACACTAATGTCGTGTAAAAATTCAAGACTTGGCCAGATAAGAAAGCTTGAACCTTTACCAACATTTTTATTATCAACAAAAACAGACACCAATTAGAATACAAAAGTTCCACCGGAGTGTGTCAGAGATCTGTGCAAAATAGAGCCCCATTCTGTTACCAGAACAGAGACCCGAGTCGACATGAAAACCATGTAACGACTGACTTTAACCTCCTTTTGGACCTCCTTTTATAGCTCTGTTTCTTGGCTTCACATCATCTCTTGGCTCTCTTTCCTACTGCACCTGAGTCTTGGAAAGTCCCTGACTGCCTGCTCCTCCTCTCTGTGTCTTTTGCATGCACTTGATCATGCCATTTCATCCATAACCTGACTTTTGTGGAATAAACTGGTGTTGTTTGTGCTCCGTGCTAGAAACAGGACATTCTTACTGTGATGGACTATATTGATGTATGTTTTGTAATACAATTTGCACAAAATCTGCTTCTATATTTTCCTTTGCAGGCTTTTGATGCTGCCTCACTGTGCTCCCTCCCTTTTCTCCCAAAGCACATGAGCTTGCTCACACAAACGTGTGCCTGGGCAGTACAGAAAGGAGCACACACACTCAGAGTTGTAGAGTTTTCACACTGTGATCCTAACTTTACACTATAAAATAACACTTTACATGATGACAATGTAGACCACCATTGCTCTAGTAATTAATGATAACAATTTAGGCTATAATGCTCCAAATTAATTCACAACACTCCCTCCTCTGAGGCTGTAAAGCCTCACACTTCATACACCAACACTGTGACCACTGAAAATAGGCGGCCTATTGCATTTGGCATATGAAACCTATTTCTCAGACTTGTAGACCTTCAAGAAAATACCCAAATTAGTGTTTACACATTGTGAAATAATCAATAATCATGCGGTGGGATGTTCCTGTTTCTAACACATTTGAGCAAGTTATAATGACAAGGATTTCCATTACTCCTCTCTCCTTATTACCCTTTAAATGAGTTTCCCTTTAAATGAGCTTAACATATTAAACTACCTATACGTGCTATAATATAGTGAGATATACCTTGTAAATGGTTTACACTCGTGAAACAAATAATATCTTATGCAGTGAGCTGTTCTTTTCTTATATACTTTAGCAAGCTAACAATTATAACAACACCTAATGTGTTGAAAGGCACACATCATCAAAACAATCACATGGTACATAGTGAACTTTCCAGACATAACAGTGTTTCAACAATCATTCATGTGACACTTCAGAATGGTGCAAAATGTCCAATAAACATGTATGATGTCCATTTTGAAAGTTTAGTCCATGGTACTGTGGAACTCTTTTTTGGCACTCAGGTTTCTTGGGGAACAGACTGGGTACCAATTTGAGGGCGCTCAGTCGTTTGTAGTTTCAGTCTTGTTCTTCCTTTTGCTGGTTCACTTGGACTCATAGCTGGTGATAGTCAAAGTTGCCTCTGTGGTGGTGCAGGTCGCGCTTGATCTTGCCTGCTGCTGTGTCTGCCTCACGAGGCCTCATAGGAGAGTGGCCTCCTCTGGTCTTTGACTGGCTGTGAAGGATTATTAAGCTTTCTTGCAACTGTACTTGTTACTATTACCAATAAGTGAGCTTTATCCTACTGTTTGTAGTTTGGAGACTTTAACTATTGTTTCTATCTGTGAGTAAAATATCAATCTTTTTCAACATGAGTTTGCTTCCTAGATATTATATTTGCTTGCAATTTAACCCCTCTAACATCCTGTATATCTGTGTATTGAATTACATTGCTATTGGACGTACAAATAGTAAATCTTGAAACACTCCATTATTCATTAGTGCACTACAATTCTTCCATACTTCAAATTAGTTTACTAATAATACCTACAAAAACAGAAAGAAAACATAGATTAACACAGATGTTCAACAAAAACAGAAAGAAAACATACATTAACTCAGGTTTTCAGCATCACACATGTGTCTCAGGTTATCATTACAGTTGCTTGGTTGTTCCTGTGGAATACATGACAACGGTCAGTCATGATTTGATACTCACAATCATCAATTTAAGCATGCAGTAGCAATGTGCTGCTGAAATTGCTTTATAAAGGCTTCAATGAGGCTTCTCCTTTCGGCCTCTTTAAAATCAAGCCTGAAAGGTTGCCTGTCATTGTATTTGCTACATCGAGGAGCTCTGCGCTGGCTGTTCCTCTGCACAAATCCAGAGCAGACAGTGATCTCTAACAGTTATAATATAAAAATAATCCCACTAGATTCCCTTTTTCTAAAACTCTGTTTAAAAACACAAGGAATGCCTGATGTTCTGATCCCTTTTTGCTGAAATTTAGTAACAGGTGGCTGCTGGAGGAGAGCAGGACACCAAAGTTATTAACTCAGTATATTTGTGTTAATGAATCAATTATTAATGACATATCTTGCTATTTTATAGATCCTGAGCTAACCTTATTCTGTTCTTCTCCTACAAATTATCAACACTCCTACTCCCAAACTCTTGTGAGGTCAGTCTTCAAACAGTTCTTTTTCAGCAGATGTTGCAGTTTTTTCTCCCTATTTTCCCTTCATTCTGAGCTTTCTCTATCTCTTATCTGACGTCTTTTATTTTATCTTTAACTACTGTGGTGTATAACATATGTGCATTTGACCATTACAGTTTAACATAATGCTCTGCAGCTGGTGAGAGGAACAGTGAACCCTTATGGGGAAGTAATGATTGATGGGTGTGCAAAGAGTGAACCCTTCTATGGAATTTGACCTCTGACCCAGTGGTAGGGGGAGTAGAGATTAGTGTGTATGAAGGGACTGTGCCCTTATATGGTTTTTAGCAGAGACCTAAACATGTCCTATATAAGCTGTGTTCGATGTACAGAGAGACAGAGTGGCCATCGGGCTGGGTCACTCTCCAAGCTGCTGCAGAGCTTGTAATTGATGCTGAATTCTTTGATGTAATAAACTTTTATAATCAAGAACAGTGTCAAGCGGATTTCTTCTCAACACATCATCGCAGCATTATCGTTCGGACACCACACTACTTACTACTACCATTTAATTTCACCTGATGTTTGCCTCCCAGGACAGCCATCGCACACTCACTGCGAGCAAACACTTACTCTCTGGAAACTTTGGAATTTGGACGGCATTCATGCCTCGAAAAAGAAAAAGACAGTTAATTGTCAAGCCACACAACCAAGAAACTAGAATGAAACAATTCATTGAAAGAAACTCAGGCAGCTCCCCTTCTTTTTATATCAAAGAGCTATTCAACTGAAAAATCATCAACGCAGAGTTTACTAAAAATAACTAACTTCAGTGAAACTAACAACTATTAAAATATCAAATTGATTTTCTCGCATCTAATACAAAATTGATGGCTCTCAATCCCTTCTCTAACTTAAATCCTTCCTAGATAACACCTCACATTGCTGCTTATCAATCTGTACTTCATTGTTTCAATAAATTTGCAAACTTTATCAGATGTCATCATTTTTCTAGTTTTGTTCCTTCTCCTCAACCAAAAAGTGTCTTCAGCCTGTTATTCTGAACTAAATTTCCTTTATTATCATAATGTGTCTGTGTTTAACACTGTGATCCTAACTTTACACTATAAAATAACACTTTAAATGATGACAATGTAGACCACCATTGCTCTAGTAATAAATGATAACAATTTAGCCTAAAATGCTCCAAAATAATTCACAACAACACAGCACACACGCACACACACTAATACACTGACAGACACAGTACACACGCACACACACTAATACACTGACAGACACAGCACACACACGCACACACACTAATACACTGACAGACACAGCACACACATTAATACACTGACAGACACAGCACACACATTAATACACTGACAGACACAGCACACACATTAATACACTGACAGACACAGCACACACACGCACACACACTAATACACTGACAGACACAGCACACACACGCACAAACACTAATACACTGACAGACACAATGCAGAAAACATTCATCTTTTGAAGAAGAATGAGTTTCTTGTAAAAATTAGACATCCTTATTTTGATAACTGAGAAATAAGAATAAAGCCTTTCTTTTAGTTAAGTCTCTTACTTCCTGTACATTAAGAGAAAAACAAGAAAAATTAAGACTAGACATGAACACACAAAAGAACAACACAAATATGAGTAATACTACTTGAACAGTAGTTTTAGATTTGAACTAGGTTGAGAGAGATGTGCAAGACCTGAATTCAAAAGGCCAACCTTTACGCTAAGTGAACATTAAAGAACTGACCCAGAAGTAACAGGTCAACAAATGTAACCAATGAGGAATATCCATAGATTCACCTTTTCATCAGTAGGGATGGTGATGCAAGTATAAATAGCCTAATGGTAGTAATGTAAACAGTACCTGCTTATAAGGAAATATGAATATACTTAAAGACTCGAGGATATCCCTCTATGAAATGGAAAAAAAACCCAAAACAAATATCCCTACATCTTTCTTTCCACATAAGAATAATACCAGGGCAACATGAACATATTTTGCTCATTAAACAGCTTACATACTTTGCCATTACAGGTGCTTCTGCTCAGTTAATTCAAGCGAGATCCTCTACAGAGATCATCTTACCAGCAATGACCACTAAAGCCTGCTCTCTTGTTTTGCTTCCTAGCCTCCTCCACCAGCGGCCACAGCTTGGCTCTGGCATCCTTCACCTGCTGCGTCAAGTCCTCCGATATTTTTATTCTCCTGAGATGCTCACAGTTTTTGGCGTCTGCCCAGACTTGATCCCTGTATGCTCTGAGAGAGAAACGGACGATGATACGGCGTGGAGGTCCTTCTTTCCTTGAGCGTGGGCCCAGCCTGTGAGCAATGTCCATAGACTTCTGCAGGAAGTCAGCAAGAGCAGGAGAAACACGAGAAGATGTTCCAGTGTCTAGAGTACGCATCCATCTCATTCACTTTATCCAGCAACTTCTTATTTTCAGCCGTCAAAGTATTAAGCTGGAGCTCCAGGGGGTCCACTCTTGATGAAAGCTCTCCAACCGTTTTCTCTGTAGCTTTCACAGAAATCGATAGTGCTTGAATATTCTCCAAGTTTTGGAAAACTGTCTTTTCTATGGTTTCCAGTTTCTCAGAAATCTTGTTAATTGCGGCCAACATGACTGCTCCTTGCGCCGTTTTCATTGGACCTTCTTCCAGGTCCGCCTGATGTCGTTTGGCATAGTCATGCACACGTTTAAGATTGTCAACCGTACCTTCCACTTCCATTGTCTCCCCATTATCCGACATTTCAGTAGAATGAGTTGTCAATTGCAAGGTGGAGCACCAACGTATCCAACAAACACTCTACACTAGGTCGCTAGCTATAGCGTTTAGTTGCTTAGCTTGACGACAGCACCGTTTTCAGCCTGGCAACTCCTACACTCAGTCTGTCTGTACCACTCGGCAGCATAACCATCCTGCTTCAGGATCTTGGTCGATCAGAACACAGTGGGCTTTTGGAGGGGTGGGGGGTCTTGAAGAGACAGGAGCATCTACAGCTCGTTTCAGACAGAGGCTGAAATGAGAGCTTGCATTCTGGGGCTATAACCCAGAAATTTATTTTGAAAACTTTGAATCATTCAAAATGATTTAAGGTTAGCAATCCAGTTTAGCGTCAGTCTTCAATAGCCAGCCTTCAACAGCCAGCAGTCTAGTTTCCTTTGCTGTTGCCTGCTCCTGTGACAAACCTAGAAATACAGAAGAAACCATGGTCTCTCTGTGAACTGATTATTTTGTAGAAAAATGTTGAGTATTAAATAATTGCGTGAGTTTAAGGGAATTAAAATAAATCTGTAAGGAAGTCAGAGTTGTGTTAAAAAAATTAATAAATAGTTATGGGAAGTGTCCTCTATTTGCAGACGTATTGCAGCCTCCTGCCAGAGGGGAGAGTCGGAAACAGTTTGTGTCCAGGATGGGAGGTGTCAGCTTCAGTCTTTCCTGTTTGCCTCAGAGTCCTGGCGTACAGGTCCTGAAGAGAAGGAAGATTGCAGCCTATCACCCTGCAGAACGAATGATACACTGCAGCCTGCCCTTGTCCCTGGCAGTGGCAGCAGCTTACCAGATGGTGATGGAGGAGGTGAGGATGGACTCAATGATGGCGGTGTAGAAGTGCAACATCATTGTCTTTGGCAACTTCTTCAGCTGCTGCAGGAATTACATCCTCTGCTTGGCCTTCTTGATGATGGAGGTGATGTTCAGCTCCTGCTTGAGGTCCTGGGAGATGATGGTGCCCAGGAAGCGGAAGGAGTCCACAGTGGTGACTGGGGAGTCACAGAGGATGATGGGGGAGGTCGGGGCTGGGCTCTTTCCAATGCCTCTGTCTTTAGAGCGTTGAGCTCCAGGTGGTTCTGGCTGTACCAGGTCACCAGATGGTCGATCTCCCACCTGTAGGCGGACTCATCCCCACCAGAGATGAGCCCACTGAGGGCAGTGTCGTCCGCAAACTTCAGGAGCTTGACAGACTGGTGACTGGAGGTGCAGCTGTTGGTGTACTGGGAGGAGAGCAGAGGGGAAAGAATGCCGCCTTGAGGTGAACTGGTGCTGATGGTCCTGGAGTCAGAGACATGTTTTCCCCTCTTCACATGCTGCTTCCTGTCCCTTCAGGAAGTCTGATCCGCCTGCAGGTGGAGTCAGGCACGTTCAGCTGGGAGAGCTTGTCTTGCAGCAGGGCTGGGATGATGGTGTTGAAAGCAGAGCTGAAATCCACAAACAGGATCCTGGCATAGGTTCCTGGGGAGTCCAGGTGCTGAAGGATGAAGTGAAGGGCCATGTTTACAGCATCATCTACAGTCCTGTTGGCTCTGTAGGAGGTTCAGGAGTGGGTCTATGATGGATTTAAGGTGGGACAACACAAGTCGTTCAAAGGACTTCATAACCACAGAGGTCAGGGCGATAGGTCTGTAGTCATTAAGTCCTGTGGTCCTTTTTGGGGACAGGGATGATGGAGGAGGCTTTGAAGCAGGCTGGCACATGGCATGTCTCCAGTGAGGTGATGTCTTTGAACACCGAAGACAGCTGATCGGCGCAGTGCTTCAGGGTGGATGGGGAGACAGAGTCCGGACCAGGTGCTTTGAGGGGTTTCTGTCTCCTAAATAGTCTGCTGACATCTATCTCTGAAGAGGGAGCGGATGAGATGGTGGACTGGGGCTACAGCTGAGCAGAGTCACGGGGGATGGTGTCTGATTGTCTCTCGAAGCGGCAGTAGTACTGGTTCAGCTCATTTGCCAAGTGAGAGTCGTTGATGGAGTGGGGATCTTGTAGTTAGTGATCTGTCTGAACCCCCTCCACACAGAAATGGCGTCATTTGCAGAGAATTGATGAAGTACAGTCCTTTAGCTTCTCGCACATCGTTTTTTTTTTTTTTTAAACCTGTCGTGCCCAGCAGCCTGGTATGATGAGCTGGATACCATATTGTGCCAGACAGATTTTACTTTTACAAGAGAGTATTAATATACTCCTTTGTCTGTTTTATTATTTATTTAATTATGTACTGATTTGTTACCAGACCGGACAGGGGGGCAGACATGGGGATGGGGGGGCATAAACAGACAGCACAGACAAAGGACAACACCTGCAAAAGAAGGGGGATGGAAGGTGGGGACAACAGGGAATAGCAGAGGGAAACACCAATTACACAAAGCAACAAAAGCTGCAATAGAACAGAGAGGGGGCTTGGGGAGGAGAAAAATGACAACAAACATACACAAACAAAAACAAACAATAAAAATAATAATAATAGTAAAAGATGAACAGCAGCAATAAACAGCTGACGCAGTAAAACAACTAAGAGAAAAATGAAAACAAGAAACAGTCACACACACACACACAGCATAGCCACAAGAGCTGGAATAATTGTCGGGTCGGAAATAAGGACCGGCCGGGCCAGTAAAAGACCTGGTCCCTACCCTAACCAACGTAATAAACTCAATAAAATTACTCTATTAGATTTCTTCTTTAGTCAAAAGACGGCGTAGTCAAAAACTTCACTGGAGACGGTCAAGAGTCGGTGCAAAAGAGTTTATTCCAATAAAGGACAGATAAACCCGAGCAACATCCCTGCAGGTCTCAGGATGGAACCGAGTTGGTGGTCAGCGAACATCGCCTTATATTCACCTTAAGCTCCACCTTGTCCCTCCCTTCAGGTGGGCGTTACATCTTAACTCCTCCTTATCTCCTCCTTCTAGGTGGGCGTTACTCCTTAACTCCACCTATGGTGTTCGCTGACCATTCCTCCCCTTTGGTGGATTTCTTATCCTCTACTGCCATCTAGTGGCCTTTTTCTTGTACTGTTTTACAAAATTAACCCTTTTATTAATGTTACAATTTCCACTTTTTAACTATTATTATGTGTAATTATTGTTACCATTTATCTCTCTTTATATTTTTTACACTACTGGATTTAGAAATCCACCAATATGTTTCAACTTCAGTCCCACTGTATTTTTTTAAAAGTTATACAGGCATAGTTTGACACCATTAAAACTTAAACACTTACAATCGTATTTTTAAAAGAATTAATAAGGAATAACATATTTCATACATGTATAACGTGATTCAATGAACAATTACATGATTTAGCAATGCCAACCATGAGGGTGCTTTGTCTCATACAAGTTAACTTTCAGCAGCGCAGAGCTTGGTTGCATGCAGTACCTAGCCGTACCAGGCGCCATAAATCACAACATGTCATGATCTCATTCTTGGCTTCAGTTCGCGATGATCTCAGCCCTGGCGTACGTGACTTACTGCATGTGCCTTGCTTCTAATGAGCGGGTTACGGTTGGCTAGGTTTTGCCTGCGCGGCCTGAGCAGCTCCTCTGCTCATTAAAAAGCACACGTTCATGAATACACAGAGTATAGGAATAATGTATGATAAACACACAGAATATAAGAATAAAATATGAGTTTGAACTCACTCTTTAAACACTCAGTAGGTATACACTCAGTAGTAAGCACTCAGTAGTTTAAACACTCAGCAGTTATAACATATTGCAAACCATTGATAAGGTGTATAAATATAGAAAAAGAACCTAACAATCAATCTAGGATTTAGGCCTTATGCAATCAATCTAGGCTTTAGGCCTACATGATCTTTAGGCCTTATTCGACACTTCCCTCCTTTGCGGCTGTGAGGCCGCACATTCAATCACCTACACTGTAATGCACAGATAAATGGGACCTACTATCCCGTGATTACTGGTTCAACACGTAGATAGCACACTAATGAGCTGAATACGTGGATCCTCCAACTTGACTTGTGTTGTGCAGCATTTTGGCAATGTACTAAGTGAAGTAGTGCTTTTGAATCATGGGGTGTCACTGAAACTTAAGTTTCAAGGCCATGTTAAGTGTGGATTAGGTGACAATAAAAGTACCACCCATGATCTTTGGTTCAACACATGTCTGCATCCGGATCCAAACAGCACTTGTATCTTAATACGAGAAATAAGGAAAATGTAAATAAATATGTCCGTTCTGGTCAAGGGGAATCATTGACATTAGAGTGCCTACCGCCCGAGACTCAGCGGTTCAACATGTGTACATGTGTGCACAAGGATCCATACTAGTTACTTTGGCGTGTGCTGTTTTTTGGCTATCATAAGTTTAAGCAAGCTCAAAACTTCTGTGCATGAAATGATTATGTGCGTGAGCTGTTTTTTTGCTATAATATGTTGTGCAAGCATAAATTGACTACATATAACAAACAAATATATATAAAAACTTCCAGTGATGAGACTAAAAATGTCCATCCCTAGAGGAACAGTTACTTAATTTGGACGATGTACATTGCTGTTTCCAGTTGCTCACAGCGTTTCTCCAGTTGCTCACAGCGGTTTTGTAGGGTGTTACAACATTCTCTCAAGAGTTGAAGGTCATGTTGCTTGGCGGGTGCTCTGCGAAGTTGTCCCGTCTGCTGACGGAGTCTTGTTGCTATGCGGCCCAAAGCTCGGCGTCTGTCTTTCCTGCGGGCGGCGATTTGAGCAGGCTGCATCTCACTCAGGAGTTGGTTGAACTCTTGCAGAGGCATCTTACCCCAATAATCAGGATCCCCATCAGTGGTGGCTGGGGAAACGTTCCCTGGAGTGGAATCATCTGGTGCTTGTTGTGTTGGAGATGCAGAATCATTAGGTGTGTGTTGTGTTGTAGATGTAGAATCATCCGGTGCTTGTTGTGTTGTAGATGTGGAATCTTCAGGTGTTTGTTGGGTTGTAGATGTGGCAAGGGAATAGGCCAGAATTCGTGCACTTCGTCTAAGGGGTCGTATCTCCTCCGGGAAGTTGTGTTGCTCATCGCGTGGTGCGTCGTCATCGCTTGGCTGTTGAGGAGAATGAACTGTGGGAGATTCCCATGGCAGTGGCATTGGAGCCTGTGGTCTTGGATCCGGCGTGGTTGGACTATATTGATGTATGGAGTCCGTAGAATATCCATCAGTGAAGCTCATGTCTGAGGTGTGTGGGGAGGTTGAGCGTGGACGTACGTCAGTAGAGGCGTGAGGCCCTTGTTGCTCTGTGATCCCCATTGCAGCTTGTCCTGCTGCCAGGTCGGCTAGTGGTACCAATGGATTGTATGGATCCGCAACTTGACTTGGTGCATCTTCCCCCTCTCTGTCTCGGCATCTAAACTTCACGAAACGCTGTAGACTGGGTAGAGAACGTGGTATTGCATGCCAATCAGGGGGTGGAGTTTCTTGTGCATCAAGGAGCTGAAGTGATCCCTCTGAGGTCATAAAGAGATTCTGATGAGCTTCCTGCTGTGCAAGCCATTCTCTGACATGACGACATGGTTGGGATGTCACGTCCCCTGGTTCATCAATGCGACGTGGAGGTGCAACTTGATTCCAGTTAACCGGTGGGTTTGGTGGTTGTGAGTGTGGTGGAACTGGCGCTGTCCACATCTGGTCTGAAGAGTGTGGCGTTGGTTGAGTGAGTAGTTGCCTTAGCATGGATCCTGGGGGTGGTTGCAGCCCAAACCCTCCTTGGGTCGGCATAACTGGCGGCCATGACCCTGACGTTGATGGCAGCGCACTGTTAGGTTCCATGGTAGACCATGAGTATGGAGGTGGCGGTGGACGCTCCTCTTGCACTGACTGTGTGGTGAATCCTGTGCTGGCCAGAGTAATCTGATAATTGCTGAGCAATGGTGGCCTGGGTTGAGGTTGTGGCCCTAGTGTATAATTCTGGCTTCTCCAGTACTCCCAACTTTCCTGACTCTGCCCTAACTGAGGGGAATAATTCGGTTGGTTGCCTGCTCCGGCATTTCCTTGTCCTTCAGCCATGTTTGTATCTATTAAAAGAATAACAGACAGTTAGTCCTCTACTGGCACAACGTTATGTTTTGGGCAGGCTCGGTACTTAGTAGTGGGTTTCTTTCCTGTGTGTAGGAGGCGTAGACATAAGTGTCGTCTATGCATTGACTCACATTTTTCTGACAATTGCCTGAAATGATCACTGCCCTGTCTTGTCAATGCTGGGTAGGTTGTAAACAAAGTTGTGGTACCTGCCTGAATGCTAATTACTTCCTTCTCTGTTGTGGTAACTAGGGGCATGCAATAGGTCTTATTTACTAGCTCGTAGGTATATGACAGCTTTAGCTTGCTACATCTTACAACTAATCCTGTAGCTTCCTGATATACTCTTGTTGTCCATCTTTCACAACAAACAGCAGTTAAACAAAATCTGTAGGGTGGAGGCAACAAGGGGTAATCTTTAGATTGAACTGACGTGTAATAGTGTTGTAATTTTGTTTTGGAGTTTGCTAGTGTTACCGGTCCATATGGTAACATGTCTAAAAGGGGTTGTAGTTTTCATTATATTGTTGGGCTTTCCCTCTGTTTCTCCTACCTGGTCTATTTCTACTTCGTTTTGGTTTTTGGTTTCTGCCATTTTGATTCAATTTATTCCTGAATTTGCCAAATGTCCTGATCCATGATGATGTACTCATTCTCACTCAAAGGTGGTTTAGGTGGTGCGGATGGAATTGCCGGGTTTCGTATGCTGATGAAACTTCCCTCCCGACTTTTATGGGCCCCATCTCTATCCCTACATCCACATCATTGTAGATGTGGAGCGGATATTGTCCTACAACTAATGACATCATTCTGCCTATCATGATCCTGATCAAAGGGAATACACAGCACATGATCACCATAGCTATCAAAATCAATGAGCCAACTACCATTCCTATTGTTTGGAGAATTTTGATCCAGGACATGTTCTGAAACCACTCCCATATGGATGTCTGTTTCGTGTTCCAATTTGAGTGTTTAACCTGTTCATCCCTCATTTGTTTTAGTGATTCCAAAAGCTTAGTAAGATTCCCTTCTTGTCCTGTGTTCATGGATATTACTGTGCAGCACTCATCTCCAAAGTATTTACATACACCCTGTTCTTCTGCTAACATTGTATCTAGTACAACCTGTTCTGTATCGCCATCAGTGATGTAGTATGTAGTTGCTCGCGGACAGTTTCTATGGCTGAGATTGTCCAATTCACGTATCTTTGATGATTCCACCAAAGATAGGATATCCAACGACTGTTTCGCGCTATGTATTGTGCATTTATGGCTTGGCCAAGTAGGGGAACTGACCCTGCTATTTGTCCTGATACAATCCAATCTTCTCCTATCGCTCGATGGTCTGACGGCACACCACGTGGTTCCTGATTCCAAGCTATATACACCTTGTCTTCTTTTTCAAGCTTCAAGCTCCTAGCTATACGTTTTGATTCTGCTATGTTTTCTTGACTGAGCACTGTTATCTGTCCTGTTACCATGACTGGAGCACATATCCCAGTCCAATGTGGTGGCAGCTTTACTTTCAAGCGATCGCTGTCATCACATAACCAGAAAACGTCTGCCATTGCATACGTGCCTCCACCTAGGAACGGTATGGGGATGTCGGTATCACTCTGATTTCGCGAACTCTAAATGGAGCGTAATCTGTCACCACCTGTTGGCATTGAAACTTAGCTTTAGCAGTTGTATCGCATTTATCGTGTGCAAGTACTGATCTGCCATTCTCTACTTTTCGCTTGCGGTGACATTGTACTTTGCGTCTGGTCCATTAACCATCATAGTCTTAGTATCTACTATGCAAAATGGGAATACTGTGCTTTCATTTCTGACGGCCGTCTGTGGTACCCAATGTTCCAATAAAGGGTCCATGTAGGATGGACAATTAGTTCTATTCTGTGACCATCCGTCAAGTTTCTTTGCCATCATTCTTAGCATGCAATAAGCAAAACAATCATTGCGGTGTTGGCACGCATCAAAACTTATGGGCAATATTTGAGGGACTCTCCTGCCATTGTAACAGGCTATGCAGGACTGAGAGCTAACCTGCTGAGCAGAATATTGTAGCCATTGACGAAACATATTTTCTCCCTGTATCATGGGTTTTACTCTCGGTGTGGTTCTAGTCTGTTGTATACTGGACTTGGTCTTCTGTAATACCCTGGGTTGTCGTCTGTTAGGCCTCAACGTTGCTTTTGGCTGATCATCTGTCAGTCCCCTTCGTTGCTGGCGTGGCTGGGACTTAATCAGCTTTCGGGCTAGTTGCCTATCTACAGTTGTTCCTGTACTTCATCTGTACACCTGTTGGAACTACAGCTTGCCGTTATTGCCACCACTCCTTCAGCTTCGCATTGTTTGTCAGCTGGCTGGTTTTCTAATATGTGACCTCCTGGTCCTTGAGTCAGAATCTTTTTTAGCGTGGTTGTTCTTACATAAGTCAAATTTAGTTTGTCACTTTTTGGCCATTTACCTTCCTGCACCGCTACTGTTGCTACTGCTAGTGCACATTCAATCATCTGTCCCTGTCTCGGGGGACCGTTCTCTTTCTGAGGAATCATATCTGGAATCTGACATGCTAGTAGTACTAGGACTGCTGTCACTGCTATCCACATCACCAGCTGTCTGTCCTGGAGTTTCTGTCTGTCCCTCTTCTGGGTCTGTTTCTTCGGGTTCTGTTTCTGATCTCGCATAGGGACTGTCTCGCTCTGAACCTGATTCTCCTTCTGATCCTGTTTCATGTCCTGCTTCTGGGCCGCTTTCTGTCGGACTTGCGTATGTACCCGAACCTGTACATGACCTTGGGGTTGCTCTTGTACTGGAACCTGAATCTGACCCTGGTCCTGACTCTGTGATTGGGCTTGGTGTTGGTCTTGGGATTGTGTCTGCGTAGGGACTTGGTAGTAAGCTTGGCTGGGTTTCTGCAGTTCCTTGTTCTGCTCTATCTCCTTCTGAACCTGAGTCACCTGATTCTTCTGATTCATGGATATCTCTATCTGATCCTGACTGTCCTGCTGAATCAAGGGGTGTACTATCTGCATCTGTGACATCTTCTCTTGGAGGTAAGGATCCACTACTGGTTGCGCTGTCACTGGTTCGTCTAATGCTGGTCCGTCTGGCGGCCAGTCTGTCGGATCGTCTCTCCCCCTGCAGGGCGGGCTCACCGCTCCTTTGTCTGTCTCCCTCTGGGCTCTGGGATCGTCTATCTCCCTGCGGGGCGGTGTCACCGTCCCCATCGGATCCCGTGTGCCTTCCTCCTCTGACTGCCTCAGTTGCTCCTTCTGGCTCATTTGCTCTGCAGCAGTGGTTTAGATGGAACCAAACGTTCTTACCTTCTACTTTTAAGGCTGATGGTGTGGCAAGGACAACTTTAAATGGGCCTTCTCGTCTGGGTTGGTTCCACTTTCTTTTGAACACCTTGACGTACACCCACTCACCAGGGCGTATTGTTTGTTGGCGCTCTGGTATGGCAGCGTCTCTTTCCTCAGTGGCTCCTTTGACCTGTTGGAAGATAGTTCTGTGGATTCTAGTTAAATGCTGGACATAACTTGAAAACTCATTTTCTAACTGTTCAAGAGATGGCCCTTCATATGGACCTCTCAAGTATGGGACAGGCATTGGCCTCCCAGTGCACATTTCATGCGGTGTTAGATGCGTTATTCTGTTAGTTTGCGATCTCATTGCCATTAGTGCTAGCGGAAGAGCATCTACCCATTTTAACTTACCTCTGCTGTCCTCTATTATCTTAGCTAGTTTTGCTTTCAAAGTTCCGTTAGCTCGTTCCACTGTCCCTTGTGATTGTGGATGATATACACACCCAAATCTTTGTTTAATGCCCAACATTTGGAGCATTGTCTTTATGACCTGTGCTACAAAGTGTGGTCCGTTGTCTGAACTGATCTTGTCTGGTAAGCCGAATCGTGGAAAAACTTCCCTGCATAAGAACTTTGCCACTGACTTATAGTCCGGGCTGGCGGTTGGTGTTGCTTCAATCCATCTACTGAATCTGTCAACTACTACTAGGATATACCTCATTCTGTTACCCTCTCTGTCATGTCTACATAGTCTATTATAAGATGTCTAAACGGACCATCTGGCGCTGGTATGTGAGCCAGAGGGGCTGAGAATGACTTTCTTGTGTTGAAAAGAGCGCAACCCTGACATTCGTTCAATGTCCTATCTACGGTGGCTGCCAGATAGGTGACCACCATACTGCCTGTATGCGCCTAAGTACCTGTCCCCTGGAACAATGATCTGGTCCGTGAGCGTTCCTTATAGCAAAGCGTGTTAAACAAATAGGCAGCACAAAATGGCCATGTGGACCCCTCCATAATCCTTTCTGGGGTCCATCCTCAGTTACTTGTCTGGCCCCTTTCTTTAGCCACATGGACTTCTCATACACGTCAGCTGCTTCTTGTGCTGCAATGAGAGATGACAAATTTGTAAGTGGTTCACAATCCTCAACTGCTACCATTGGACCCATAACTTCTCCTACTGCGGCTCGTTTAGCAGCTTCATCTGCTGGTTGTTACCTCGAGCTATCAGAGTGTCTGTTTTTTGATGTGCTGGACACTTTATAATTGCTACTGCGGTTGGTTCATGGATTGCTTCTAATAATGCAGAGACGGCTTCTCCATGTATTACCGGAGTTCCATCTGCTCTGCAGAACCCTCTCTGTTTCCAAGTGTTGCCATGTACATGACACACTCCATATGCATAAGCTGAGTCTGTGTATACATTCAAACGCTTTCCCTTTGCCAGCTTACAGGCTGCTGTTAGAGCCTTGATTTCTGCTAACTGTGCTGAACATGGTTGAGGCACACTGGTGGTTTGAACGTCTGTAAAGGTATTATCTTTGTTTAGCTGTACCACTGCATATCCTGCATGATTACCTGTGGCGTCTCTGAAACAAGAGCCATCAACAAAGAATGTCAAATCAGCTGGGATTGGTTGATTATGCAAATCCTCGCGTATTCTCATGAACGTGTCTGTTACCTGTATGCAGTCATGTGGTGTTCCATCTACTGGCAGCACCATACGTGTTGCTGGATTCACTATGTTGCACCGTTGGATAGTGAGTTCTGGTGCAGACAGGATGACTTCGTATCCTGTTTTCCTAGCTTGGGTTAGAACAAATCGAGGACTGGTGAGCAGAGCATGCAATTGATGAGACGTATACAAAATCACTGGATGTCCCATTGTCAAGGAAGAAGCTTTTTGGAATGCAAAAACTGCTGCTGCCAATCCCTGATAACACGGTGGCAGTCCCATCTCAATGTTATCCAGTTTTGTACTGTAATATGCCAGTGGTTGTTTACCTGTTGGTGTGTCTTGCATTAGCACGGCACTCGCAAACCCTGATCTCTCAGCTACATACAGATGGAATGGTTTAGAATAGTCTGGATTGCCCAGTGCTGGAGCAGAACGCAAATCCTGTTTTAGTGCTTGGAAGGCTCCTTCGGCTTCCTCAGTCCAGTATAACTGGGCTGATTTGACTGCCTGACCTGCTGCTCTTATCATAGCTCGTAATGGAGCTGTTTTTATTGCGTAATCGCAAATCCACGAGCGACTATACCCTGCCATGCCTAGAAATGAGAGCATTTGTCCTACTGTTTGTGGTTTTGGTATCTTAGCTATAGCCTCTATTGTGAGTTGGCTATCAGTCTCTTGTCTCCACTCAGTTTTCTACCTAAATACTCTACTTCCGTCTGACAGAATTGAAGTTTGTCCTTGCTAACTTTGTGCCCTCCTTTGGCCAATGCTGACAATATCGTCATGGTATCCTCCTCACATTGTTGTTCTGATGAACTACATATGAGAATGTCGTCCACGTATTGAATCACAGTGCTTTCTACCTCTAGATGTTGTAAATCTTGTGCCAGTACTCTGTTGAAGATTGACGGACTCGAAACAAAACCCTGTGGTAGGCGGCTATAAGTTATCTGGTGACCGTCAAATGTGAAAGCAAACAAGTACTGTGACTCTGGGTGTAGTGGCACACTGAAAATGCTGAGCACAAATCTATCACTGAGTACCATTGTGTGTTTGGTGGGATGTTAGAGAGCAAGGTATGTGGGTCCGGAACGACAGGTACTTCTGCATCTACAATGGCATTTATTTGTCTTAGGTCATGAACCAATCGGTAATCATTTGAATGTGGCTTTTTAATTGGGAAGATCGGCGTGTTACAGGGACTCTGTGTTTTGACCAGGACCCCTGCCTTCATCAGACCCTCAATTGTAGGTCTGATTCCTTCCAAAGCATGCTGTTTCAGTGGATATTGTCTTTGGTATGGCAATGTGATGTCTTTTCTAAGTTTTATTTTTACTGGCTGTGCTGACTTGACTAGTCCTACATCTGTTTTGTGTTTTGACCACAGTTCCTGAGGTACTTGATCCAATAATGCTCTGTGCCTGTCTGTTACCATCATTAATAGAGGCAGTTTCTTATCCTGTGGTCCCCTATCAACTATCACTTTTTCTGCTATTCCCTCATCGACTGCTGTCAGTGTTATTCTCATGCATTGTCTATCTGAGGAAATGTGTATGTTTGCATCATGTGTTTGTGTCCAATTTGGTATCTGTAATGCTCCCTTAACCATAGGTCCTAAATCATGGGACTCATAACCTTCTGACACAAGCAAGGTCACATGTGGGACAGAGCCCGAAACCGCGAACCAATCTTGCAGTTCTGGTGGGAGGATGACAGCTGCCGCTGCTCCTTGAGGTCCTATGTACACATTCTGGACTGTCAGATAGTGCAGAGTCTTGTTGATCACTTCATCCCATAAGGTTTCATAATCTTGGTGTTGCTGTCTTTCATCATAATGGAGGGTGCAATGCAGTGGCAGCTGGGGCTTTCTGCCAATTTCTCCTAGGTGTGCTTTTGTCGTCTGTGTTTCCCATAGTTGCTGCAGCCGGGAACGCAGCTGAAGTTTAATCCAATATACCTTGGGCATGACTCTGTATTTTTCTTTTACTTCTTCTTGGTGTGGTTCTTCTGGTAATTTGGTTAGGGGCATCATCCCTGCAGTGTGTTCTGCCACTCTGCAGGTTGTGTGATCTTCTGGAAACTCTATGTGCAATCCAGTTGGGGTGCACATTATTTGAGCCTTTAATTGACAGAGTAAATCTCGTCCCATCAGGCACATTGGAGTGTTGTCGGAGTATAATAATGGTGACACAATAGTTTTTCCTGCAATCTTCATTGGTACCGGCTGTGTTAAAGGTATTATTTGTGTTTTCCCAGAGAAGCCTACTGTTTTTACTGATGACTCTGAGGGGGAGGTTTGAGCCGGATTTTCCAATACAAGAGTATGTGGCTCCAGAGTCTACCATAAATTGGTGATCTTCATCATAAATCGTAACTGTCATGGTAGGCTCTTCTTGTGGTCGTGATGAGATGGCTATTCCTATTAATTCCCCCTCAGGCTCCTCTGGGCTCCCCTATTGCCATCCATACGTCGGCCCTTCCCAAGGATGGGTTTCGCAGTCTCGTCGCTGGTGTCCAGATTCTCCACATCCCCAGCAAGTGTTCAACGCCCCTTGTGGTTGGTTCAGCTGTGGATTGGATTGTGTGCGACGCATTGGTGATGGTCCCATTGGGCCTCTCCATCCTCCACGTCTATTTGGGCCACCTCTGGGTCTCTGCTGTGTCTGGTATCGGTTGTATCCTCCTGCTTCCTTGGGTGGATAGCCTCCTTGTGGCTGGTAGTTTCCTCGCTGCTGGTAGCTCTGTTGTGGGTAACCCTGCTGTGGGTAGCCTTGTTGTGGTGTGTACCCTTGTTGAGGTGGCACAGGGTGCACACCTCCTTGTGTCATCATTGGGGGTACCTGTGGTGGCTGTGCTAGTGCCATTGGTTGCGTCGTTGCAGGTGCCTGCGGTGCCACAACTACAGGAGGAGTTGGCTGAGATAACTCTGCGGTCACCACTGGAGCTTGTGTCTTGCTCTTCTCCTTTTTGCTTTAGTTAATTCATTCAGTTGTAATTGGGTCAATTTGGTGGCCAAGTTTTTGTTAGCTTCTTCTTCTCTTTGTTTTTCTTTTCTCCAATTCTCCACATGATGTACAATGTGTTCAGAGAACAATGGCCATTCCATCTTCATGAGTCCAACCACATTGTCCAGTCGCTTCCGGACCTCTGGAGGCATGGTTTTCTTTATCATCTTAAACAGGCTTTTCGTGGTGTCATTGATGTTCCAAGCACTCCCGGTTTCATCTCTCCACTTCTTCTGGAAGTTTATCAGGAACTTAGTTGGACATTCATCGTCCTTCAGCCTTTCACCATCCAGTTTGGATGGATCCATTTTCTCCGGATACAGTCTTCTCAGCTCAGCCCACACTCTAGTCCGATGTCCACTAAAGCCTATGCCATCTGCCATGTTTCCTTTCACTACCAAAGGTAGTTTGCTGCGATCATGATGTCTTCCGTGGCGTGTTTCCCCACGATATGCATCAATAGGGCTTTGATGTCTCCAAAGCCAGTGTCACTCCTGCTGTACTCTCTTCCAGTGCTGTGATCCACTTATTGGCACCTTCAGTTAGATCTGGCAGTCTGCTGGCTAATCCCACCATGTCAGCGAATCCCCAGGCTACATATGCCGTTTGTCCTTGAGCCTTTGTTATCAGTGGGCACATGAGTCCACGATGATGCTCCTCTTCCTCCTCATATTCTTCTTCCTCCTCTTCTTCTTCTAGCAGAGGAATATGTGTAGCACGTGATCGCTTCTTCTTGGGAACTGTGGGTACAATTCTTCTTCCATTCCTTAGCACTTTTACATAATCATTAGTGCCATTAATCTGTTGCAGTTGTCGATTGGTCATTTCATGCACTCTGGTTTCCACGTTCTCCAACACTTTTTGTGCTTCTGCATGTGTCGGACTCTCGGTTGTCATGATGCCACTCAGCTCCATTCTCACAGTGTGTGGAGTGCTTGTTAGTACTCTGTCTGAATCTTTGCGGATTTTGTCCCACTGTGCTAGCAGCCTCTTTTCTTCTGCTTCCAGCCTGCGTAGCTCCTCCTCCTCTCTACGGATGGTCTCATCCAGTGTTTCATTTCCTTCATGCGTTCTTCTCGTGTCTTGGGGCTGGCCTGTTCCCATTCTTGTTTTTTCAGCCTTTCCTGTTGTTGTTGCTTTGTTGTGATTGGCAAATCTGACAGCTTGAGTGGGGTGTATTCTTCTCCTCCAGCTGTATCTCTGCTGGTGTGTCTTCTGCTGCTGTCATCTGGTTCCCATCTTTCTTTCTTTGGTGATGTCTGAGCACTTACTTCCTTTAGCCAGTAATCCACTCTGTTCATTACTTCAGGCTTGAATTCTCTTCTCACCTCTTGGTAGTAGTTTTCTCTGTCTTCTTCCTTGTGAATCTCCGCTCATGCTCAGAGAAACTTGAGGTTTTGTTCCTCGGGATCCTTGCCCAATAGATGAAGCGTTGCAGGGTTAGGCGTGCGCTCTCTTTGGCACCAGTCCATCTCTCCTCCCTCTTCATTCTCCATCTCTTCTGCTGTCATTCTCTCTTGTTGATCTTCTTCAGCATTAGCAGTCCATCCTCTGTCTTTTTCTTTGTTGTGAGTCTGCTTGGTCAGGGTCATGTAAACTTTCCCTGCAGCTCCCTCTACTTCTTGTCTCTCCTCTTCAAGTGTCTCTAGTACTGGATAAATACCTGTCCTAGGTGTGCGACTATCTGGGGCATAAGGCGGTGGTGGTTTGGCTGACCACTCAGGTGCAGTGGCCTTCTGCTGTCCCTGGTTTGTTTTCACTTCCTGTTCTATCATTACTTTCTTAATTGCTGGTGGAGGTTTGGGGGTGATCTTTATGCATGTGTCGATACCCTTCAAATTTAAACCAACCTAACACTCTCTTTCCCTTGCACGCTTTCCTTCTCTTTTCTCACTTGTGTCTCTGGACTTATGGTGTTTTATATTTGTTGCCACTTCATCACAGTATGCTTCCATGAAGGTGCCTTGTAAAGGCCACTTTAGTTTTCCTTTTGTTCTCCCATGCCACTTTTTCATGCATTTTTCAATAAATTCTTTTTGATCTGGTGATTGTTTATCACCACTCCCATTGGAGTTGCGTTCCCTTGTTCCTTCACCATTCCTGCCCCCATATAGCCCTGTCTTACACTATGTGCTGTTCTACGTATCTCTGGTTCCTCGTCTGTGTCTTTAGTTTTATGTTACCATATCTTATCTACTGTAACTCCTGCTTATATTTCCTTTCCCTTGTGGGATTGTATTCTAATCTATCCGTTCCGTCTCCTGCTGGTGTTTTTGTAAACACCCAAATTTGCCTGTTTCCCAGTTAACTCTCCTAGGGACTATTGTGAAGCTCAGTCGTGGATTTGAGGTCACTCTATTGCGCCCTGGTATACCATACCCTGCGGGCAGTCCAATGCTGGACCTAAAGGTATGGCTACAGTAGCACTAGGGTTATTGCACAACCGCTCCAACACTAGTGCAAGTGTCTTTGGTGTCCACCACCTGCGTATCACCTCTTTCCACGGCACGTCAGGAAACTCGTCCTGCACTTGTGCCAAATTAATGAATTTTGTCAACTGCCACAATTTCTGATTTAATCTCTTGTTCAGTTTGCCATTGCTCTACACCATCCTCATCCTTACAGGTTCGTTCCAACCAAAAGTGTTCTTATTCCTTGTGTCCTATATCTCCTTCTGTGTGTAGTGTTCTGGCAAAAATAGCTCGTCTTCACTGCTATTTCCC
>NW_024042939.1:0-19276 GCF_014851395.1 Micropterus salmoides | reverse complement strand
TATGACCAGTTCAGATTACACAGGAAGAGAACAGGCAGACAACGCTCAGCATTATACACTGCATATATTAGCCTAGGCTAATATATGTAGTATAATGCTGTAGGTTTAAGTTAATAATGGGGCTAACAAGTTATAGCAGTTATAACTCTCAGTTATCTTGGAACGAGCTGACCTAAACATGCCACAGCCTGGCAGAGGGAGTTTGGGCTTTTAGGGAGAGACGAGAGCCGCTGCTGTAAAAAGACAAAACGAAAAAAGTTTTATCTTGCTTGATAATTGTTGATAATGGTTGAAAGCCATTAAAATTCGAATAAATGCATTGCCCTAGTTCAAATAATGATTCCCCCTTTTATTATTCTCTTTTTCAATTAATTCACAACTAATTAAAACCATTTTTTTCAGAAAACAGGCCAAGCATTCTCTAGGTACAGCTTTCAATTAGCTGCTTGTCTTTGCAGAATTACTTTGGGTTTTGGACTTGTGGATGGACAAAGTAAGCAGTTTGATGACATTATGAAAACAAAATGAATGTGTTTTCATAAAAAGTCTAAAAGGCAAAAGAAGGAATATAATGTATTAATTTGGACATAATCGTATGTGTCTCTCCACTGCCAGTCTGAAGTTTACGACGATCCATCCTCAGTCCAGGCCCCCCAATTCCCCTTCCAGCAGACCCCCCAGGTCTTCCTGTTCTCTCGTCCCCAACCGAGCACCTGGACCTGGACACGGCCACCGCTCTGGCCTGGAGACTCCGTGGCCTTGCCCTGCTGGTGCTCGTACACAGGTACACGACACGGGGTTTTTAATTTACTGACATGGTTTAGAGGTAAAATATCACATGCTGTAGTTGTCCTATAATTGCAGATAGAGTTTAATCTTGTTATCTGTTTAAATTTTATTATATTTTGCATGTTTTTTATCTGTATTTCGTCCATATTGTTTTCTCTATATTCCCAGCAAAACAGTCTAAATCTACCTTTATCTCTATTTGGATTTCTGTGTGTTTGTTATCAGGCAGAATCCTGCAGTGAAAACCCCCGATGAATATAATGTTGCTTACAGACTGCCAGAGAAGGTATGATGGTCACATACACACATACATACAAAGTAAGATTATAAGTGTTTAACCTTTCTGTGTTTATGTGTGCACTTCAAGAGCTCAGAGGTGAAGTATTTGACCTTACACAACCTTGATGAGGTGTTGGAGCTCTTCATAAATCAAGAGAAAGAGGTGGAGGACGAAGAGGAGGACGAGGACGAGGGGGTGGAGGATTTGCCTTTTGGTAAGTGTCACAGAAAGAGAATTAAAGAGAGGGATCGAGATATCTGTACCAAGAAAGAAATTGTATGTCTGTGTGTATTTGTGTGTTGCTGTGTCTGTCTCCAGGCACACTGGACGATGAAATTGCTTCGTCTGTCTACGAAAACCGAGGCAACTTACTAGATATGGACTCAATTACCCACTTAACCTCAGACAGCTTCCACGCTGCTGTTGCTGAAAGCAGCCTGACAGTGGCACTCTTCTACCTCAAATGTAAGACACACTCCCTACTGACATGTCGGCAAGGGGAAGCGAATTAATAATTAATTTTAATGTCTGTTTTTACCACCAGGGGATGCTGTTTCAATGGCTTTTCTCAGCTCCTTCATTGAAGTTGCAGAGCGACTTGCAGGTAAACAGGAGAGTACAGCATGAACAGAGTCCTTATGGCACGGGTTTTCAAACTCTGACACTGTTGACCCCACTCATACATAACTGAACAAACGCACCTCCATTAAATTATTAAGTTTTTGTCCACAGCATTTCAATGACAGAGCAAATATCTTTATATGAATGGACATAGGAAGGTGTCAGTGTTCCAGGAATATAAGTTGATGGGACATTCTCAGCCTTAGTAATGTAGAAAAATATGTTGGTAGTGCAACACATAAAAGGTACTACTAATGGATTTTGTAACTCATATTATTATTCTTTGTCTTAAGTCAGTTTGAGGGATGATCTACTGGTTCCTTTGTGTGATGTACAATATTTCCATAGAGTCATTTAGTTAGCTGTGGGCTACATCTTGAGACCCGTTTGTTAGCCTATACATGTTTCAGTTTTGGCATTAAAAGTATGCCAAATTAACTATTAGCAATTCCTGTTTGCAGTGTACCCATGGATGTAGACAACTATTACTGGATTACTGTGATACTGAAGAAAACTTAAAAATGTGAAGATTCTCAGGCGAGTTCTGGAGTTAAGGAGGACCCTCATTCCTATGATTTCTTAGTTGATTTGTGGATGCGTATTCTTTACGGATATTGAAATTAACCTCAGGGAACTTCTGCCGTATGGTGTGTTCATGAAAACTTGTAACTCTCCCACCTCTGATATACAAGGAGGTTTTATTTTCACTGTAATTATGTATTTGATGTTTGCTGGTTAATAAATCTCTTCAGATTCAGAGGTCCAAATGAGTACGGTCGATTGTGGAGAGTGGACCGACCTCTGTGCTGCTCAGCCAAGCAGCTCTTTGCAGATTCCGTTCCAGCCAATCACGGCGTTCCCCAGCGTCTTGCTGCTGCGCCCCCAGGAGTCAGCCCAGCACTACAGAGGCATGCTGGGCACTGAGGCGTTACATCGCTTCATCATGCTGTGAGAAGTCTTCTAAGAATCCACCGACACGGATGTGTTTTCATTATTTTAAAATCAAGAGTTAAATGGCGTCATATTACATTAAAGCCATTACTTTCTGTTAAATGCTCTTCAATCCATATTATGGATTAATGATTCTGTGACCTTGATGTCATAGTGATGTTATCGAGGTTGTATCAGCTTGGCCTTGTACTAGAAACAGAAAGTTGCTGATTAGGGTGTGACAGAAGGCAGTTGCCTCGGTACTGTAATCGACAGGTGCCTCAGAATCATCACTTACAAGTGAAGGCATCTCAAAACATTATTTTGGAATAGCCTATTAGGGCAGCATTTTACGGCAATGTGTGACGTCGGCACACCGTCTTTTGTCTCTTCTGGCTGTCACCAGGCTTAGGGTCAGCTAGCTAGCTGTTAGAAAGTCAGATCCCTCAGAAATCATACTAAACAAACTTGGTTGGTTACAGTCACGGGCTAATAAGATAGTTCAGTGTTTAGCTCTTGCTAACTTCAAAAATCAACGCAAAAAAACTACTTAAAACTTTAAAAACTTATTTTGTAGGCAAATTTTGGTTTGTTTGTCTGCCATACATTTTTTGTGAGCTACCGCAGGCACGCAGATTTATGGGTAATGGGCAGCATTGAGTCAGCATCGATGCTGCCTTCAAAGCTGACCAGTCGATGCCTCACTGTACAGTTAGACACCTTCTACTACAGCTTTTTTAACCGTTTCAAACACAGCCACTCTTTTATTTTTTTATTGTTATGAGTGCCCCAACTTTATGGAAGTACGATACTAAATTGCTGAAGTTCCCCTTGAATTTTCTATTTTACATTTTAGGGTTTAAATTCACTACAGTGCTCATTCAGCCAATTACAAATAGTATAGCAGCAGAATAAACAAAATACTTGACTTTGCTACTACAAATTAACCCACACAGGAAAACGACTCATATATGAGCATTGCCACATGTAAACATTCATTTTTGGGAACTTTTATGAATACCTTTTCAGTCTGTAGAACTCTTTGAGTCATTGATTATATTGGTGTATAGTCATAACTCAGGAGCTTTTCCACAGGCAGCGCGTATTTGTCGTGTAATCACCTCGATCCATGCTTTTATTTCATCCTGTCTTGACTGATGGGTGTCTGCTGAGACCAAGATGACACCAATCAGACCAAAGTGTTGTAGCCTTTATCTTGGAATAGATGTACCTCTGAGCCTTTAACCTGTACCAAGTATTCCACATAGTGGAGGCCTAAAACAAAGACTATGTATTGTTCAACAAATGGTTAATAAACAAAGCTTATTATCAGTCCAAATGAGCATAGTGATCACAAAGCATTTCTGTTGTGTTAATGTAAGTTATTAAGGTAGATGTCTGGAGAATAAGATACATGGCAAGTTTTGTTTTATGTGTGTCTATCTGGGCACACATGCTTATCTGCTTTTTTTAACCAGGAGCCGACCAGCTTCGCCTGTGCTACTGTCCACCCAAGAGGAAGTGATGTCATACCTTCAGGAAGTGTCTCACCTTGAGCTCGCGGGCTATCGGCCTGCCAGAGTGCTGGGACTGTTTAAGACACAAACACATGCAGGTAGGAGGCTGTAAATGTGTGCGCTAGCGTGACGCATGAATCAGAGCACATTATTGGCTAATGAAGACCTTTGACATTTTGTAATTGATGGTGATGACTCTATAGCTGAAATCAAAGCTAGGACTTCAATCACTTTTTAAAGGATACAGCAACTGTGCCTCAGTTAGTCAAAGGGTTGAATTATGTCCATAAAGCTACACTTGAAGTACAAGGCTGGTGTTATTATATTATTTTCTTACTGTCAAACTAGTCCTATGGAAAGCGCTTTAGTCTTCCTCTCAATACGCCTGCGGCACTCAACCCACAAGTCCCAAGTCCCAAATATACTCAGGTAATTTCCTTGAAAAGCTCAGCACTGTAGCTGTAGCAAATGTTGCTCAAACGGTAGCAAACAGTGTATTTGTTAGAGACTATATTCTGCTGCGGATTAATTCCACATCTGGAGTGTTCAGGCCAAAAAACCTCCCTGTGTTACAACAACACAAGAGGCTGTGAATGAAAATAGATCCAGGAAGTCCAGTTTGGGTTACATGTGTGAGAAAAATGGCTTCTCAGACACCAAAACACTGCACAGCGGTTTAAAATTATATTTTACTTACATAGGGGGCAACTATTTTCGATAGTATGGTTAACAGTGTATAGTCAGCATTAAGTAATCGATCATGAATATGTGCTTGTACATATTTGATTGTCCACCTTGGCACCGCTGCTGGATCACAGCGTGTTTTGTCTGGCAAAACATTCAGCCCTTTTCCCTTCTGATCTGGCAACCCTGCTGTGCGAGCTGTATTCAAATGAGTCACAGAGCACTGTGTTTTTCACACAGAGATGAAGATGTGAGATTGAGTCAAATTAAGTGTGTGTGTTCATGGTAATGAAGGAACGTGTCACCTACTGCAATGATGTGGCTCATTTATGTATTTTGGACAACGATGGAGCTCTATGGTGCAGAGGAAGAAGACACATCAGGCTTTGATTCACGCACACACAATCATTTATATTTTCTTAATACCAACTTTTCTTCGTGACTTGAAAGATGTGATAAGAAAACTTTTAATGAAATGGCTAACACTAGACAGGTCACTTGGTGAAGTTAAAAATATTGCAGAATATTTCAAATGTCCCTCCAAATTTTACTCTCTGTTCAAACCACTGTCCACTGTCAGTAGCAACCATATGATGATGTACTTCTGTTTCTCTGCCTTGCCAGGTGTTCGAGTGTTTACTGAAACTGCAAAGTCATTGAGAGGAGAGGTGCTGACTGGACTGCTGACAGATGGGCTAGCAGAGAAATGGTAAAGGCTCGAAAATTCAGTCTGGTCATTCCTGTTTCAAGGTTGTGCCTGACAATCACTTGAGTGATTCTCTTAAGCTCCTTTTTTGTGTTTGAAGTTGCATTTCACCCAAATTTCCTGGATTTCTTCAAGCGCTTTTGTCTGGATTTAACAAAACACAATATAAACTAATTATGAAGAGGAGAAAATGTGCATTTTCTGAGGTTTCTATGCTCATTTAACTTTCAAAAGCAGTATTTAAAGGCAGTAGGAGTAGATTGACAGTGAAATTAGATTGTTTTTGAGGTGCACTCAGGAAGCCTAAGCAGCTGATCCAGCCCGGTACTGAAAGGACACTTGAATCAATGTGTGATTACATTTTGTAAAGAGTGAGATATTCTTGCATCATTAAATAGTCTTAAAATGAGCTGCATGACCTTCAGTGCCTTGAATATTTATTTAAGTTGCATGTTTGCTGTGCAGGGCGGCAGAGCACACCGTGGACCTTCCTGCAGTGTTGGTGTTTCCATCTTGGAGGACAAACACTCGTCCCTCCAAGCTGCCTGTGTCCACCTCTGCTGAAGATATGCTCTCCCACATTAACACCGCACTACTGCATCCACTGGTAAATCAACCCAGGTGTCCATTCGTCTTTCTGGCTTATTAAGAAGTCATGCTTGCATTGAGAAATACTAAAATAAAGTTATCTGATGATGAAGTTAGCTGACTGAAATATTATTTAAACCGCAGATGTTTGGTTAAGACTTCAAACTAAGTGAATTCAGCCAAAATTCTCTCAGCCCAATTGTGTGCTTCATTTGAATTTCATGAAATTAAATAGCCGTAAATAAACAATGTGGATGGAATTTCTGGGAAGTTTGAGAAAGCCAACATAGAGTTGTTCACAGTATGTTGCAGATAACAAGCACCATATGTGGAGTAGATGTGGTTTCTTCAGTACAGACAAAGCCAGAGCGATGTGTCATGTCTTGAGTTTACATTTACTCAAGTGAACGCACACAATGAACTGATGTGTAAACATTCTTTAATGCAAATGTTGCTCAACAAGAGAAGTTCAGCTCGCCCTTTGAGTGCTTGTTATGCTGTTTTACACTGATGAACTTGGCTCAGATTAGTTTCAGGTGCTGTGAAGGTAAATAGGTGAAGTGGAATAGCAAGGGTTAGGGGTCTAAAAAAACCCCATCAAAAGTCCTAAGAATAACCAAATCTGCCTTTTGGTGGCGCTGTTGTCCATATGTTTTATCAAGACTAGAATGCCTTTAAAAAAGTACACAGTCCCTTAAATGATTCCAGCTCCAGGTTTAACTCCTCTAACACTCACATTATTTTGCTTCCCTCAGTAAAAATATTGCTGCCTCTAATGTGCACTCACAAGCAGGTTTGAGAGCATAACAGCAACAATCACTGATGTGTAAATCTCAGATATTAAGCAGGAACAGTGCGAATTCTGTATAAGCCATCAACAAACCTTCTGTAAACTTCAGTTTTATTTTGGATATTGTTGACCCATCAGACGCTTGCCGTTTCAAATCTCTGCAATAACGTGCACATTTTGGCTCCTCTGTTTTATCTCCAGCCTGAGCTGACGGTGGATAACCTGCCATCCTTTCTCTCCCTGGGTAAAGCCCTCCTGCTCCTCTTTGTGGGGAAGGAGGAGGACGAGATCGGGCGGAGGCAGAACCAGGCGCTGGTGGAGGAGATGAGAGGAGTGGTGGAGTTGGGAGAGGGGACGATGGAGCAATACTTGGCCTGTTGGATCCACCTGTTCGTAAATCAGTCAATATATCAATCAGTCCCACAGTCATTCATTAAATATTTGGACACACCCTACTAGATGGCAATGGATTGGTTACTCCATCCATCTATTATTTGCAGACAAAAACAACCCTTAACTTTGATAATCTTGTACTTTTATATTTTACATTAATAGATATATTTTTTTGGTCTATGTTCCAGTGGCCGTACTCCAGCCGGTATGTCTGTCCTGGGGTCGTACCTGGGCTCTATGCCCCCCCTCCCTGCTCTGGTCCTCACCCATTTGCCCTCTGGAGGTGAAATCTATCAGTACCCCCCAACACCCCCTTAGTGGCCCCCTCTGTCCTGCAGTGGCTGCAGAGGATCGAGGACGGGACTGAGTCACCAGCAGGTAAGGAGGAGAAGTACAGGACAGCAAATAGTTAGAAAATGAAAGGCAGCAGTATAAAGGAAAATATTTAATATGATAGAAGAGCTCAGGATGTTTAATCTAAAGAAACTAAAATGTTATTATAATACTAGAAAATGTTTAGAAATATTTGAATCTGCATCTGTTTTCGATCTGTATCATAATACTCTGTGAAAATCATGGGATACGTTTGCCAGATTATTTTCACTCAATTAAATGCAGCAGTTTATAAGAAAATTGTGAAAATGAAAAATGCATTTTTAGAAATCCTTTAAAAACTTACTGAATTCATCCGCATCTAATATATTGACTTGTTCCTCGGCCCATGGCGGGAAACACAAGTCTGGCAAATCAACATATAACCAAATAATCAGGGCAAGCATTTTGATCCTCCTAAGCCTTCCAAATGAACTTAAATACGCTTGTCTCTGAGCCTAAACTAAAGTCAACACAGTAATGAACCCTCTGGATTAGCTTTTTCTGTGAACTGCAATAGGGATCTACTTACGGGGCAATAAAGCTAGCTGGTTGGTTTGATAACTAGTACTTCTGCACTGCAGGAACAAAAAAAAATGTATTACTTCACTTACTTATCATTTATTACTCTTATTTTTCTCTATTTGATTTAGCTCCTTATCTGTGTTATATCTGTAACAATAAATCATGAATGTTTGTTATTACCACAGGTTATCCAAATAGTGATTCACTATAGCCAGAGTCTGCTGTCCTAGAGATATCAAGGCGGCCACAATAGATGCCTTAATGCAGTGATTTAATAGACCTATCACATCAGAAGCAGGGTGAATTCCGAGGGGAAAATCCCCGGAGAAAATTTTATGTTTTCCAATGAATAATGTGTAATTTCACATCATATTGGGCCATTATTTTCACCATATCTCTGAACAAATAGTTGGAAAGGCTGCAGGCTACGTCAGTTTAGTCTAAGTTTGTACCTGATGTTCTCAACATTGGACAAGTAGGCAGTAATAAAATACAGCTTCCAGTTACTTTCTATAAATTGAGCTAATGTTAAGTTACATAGCAGCTATGTAGCTGCTGCAGAAGCTTTCCTGCTCAGCTGCGCAGTCTGAAGGGGAGGGGAGATGTTAGCTAAGTTAGCGCTAACAGGCTTCACTTTTCCAGCAGGTGGGAAACAACACTAAAGTCAAGCCAGCCTCCACTTTGAAAACGACAGTCAAGCCAGCCCTAGCGCTGTTTTGCGATGCGTGTTTTTTCTAGGCATTACGGTAATCGTGTCGCGTCGCAGCACATTTCAAAATAAAAGTGAGCTTCTGCTGAACATAATGCAATTGATGTGGCAGAAACGATTGAATAAATAAATAAATGCTTAAGACACCACAAGAATCTAAAGAAAATATTAGTCTCACAGAAAGCTTACTACATTCAGCCAAGATTCAAACTTGTGTAAAAAGAAAACCTTCTGTTTCCACTGACTCATTTCACTTCACAGTGACAGCAGGCCACCTCAGGGTGACCCTCTGTCAATATCAGAGCAATCTGATGTAGTATTTTGAAATCTTGAAAATATCTAATATTTTCACTGAATTTGCTGATTTCAAATTGACGTAAAAAGAAAACGTCCTGTTTCCACTGGTTCATTTCAATTCACAGTGACAGCAGACCACCTCAGGGTGACCCTCTGTCAATCTCAGAGCAATCTGATGTTTGGTTTTAATATTACAGCCCTTGGAAATGTCTAATATTTTCGCTATTCACCAAGATTCAAATTGATGTAAAAAGGAAACTTCCTGTTTCCACTAACTCATTTCCCTCCCTCGTCGTTGCTCAACACAAAGAAGAGCGTGCTGACACCCGCCCAACAGACTACGTTCCTAGGGGTGGTGTGGAACTCGATGACGATGCGGGCCCACTTGTCGCCTGCACGCGTCGGGTCCATTGTGTCCTCAGTAACCAGGATAAAGCTAGGCCGCTCCATCACTGTGAAAAACTTTCAGAGAGTGTTGGGTCTCGTGGCAGCAGTGTCCAGCATAATCCCGTCTGGCCTGCTGCACATGAGAGCCCTGCCGTGGTGGTTAAAATCCAAGGGATTCTCCCCGAGGGGAAATCCGTTCCATCTGATACGGATGAGAAGCGGGTGCCTTCGTTCCCTGTATGGAAGTTGGAAGAAACCTTGGTTCCTTTCCCAAGGGCCCGTGTTGGGAGCGTCATGTCGCCGGACAATTATTCCGACAGACGCCTCACTCACGGGATGGGGCGCGGTCACGGACAGCCGCTTGCGAGAGGCTCCTGGGAGGAGCATCATTTCTCTTGGCACATAAATTGCCAAGGTCTTTCACCCTTGCCCCGCCCTATGGAGACTGTGGGTCTGGCCCCTAAGGGGGCCCAGTTCCTGGAGGCGGGCCTCACAGCAGGAACAGTCGAGACGTTGCTCAGCCCCATCTACGAGAAGGATGTACGGCCTAAAGTGGAATGTGTTTGCCACCTGGTGCAGAGAACGAGCGGTGGACCCATTTACCTGCCCGGTGACTATGGTACTGGAGATCCTCCAGGACCGTTTCTCTTCTGGCCTTTCCCCATCCACACTCAAGGTATATGTGGCTGTCGTGGCGGCGTTCCACACCCCCTCTGAGGGATGGGCCTCTGGGGAGGCTTCCACTGGTCGTGCGCTTCCTCCGTGGAGCCCGGAGGATGAGACCCGTGACTCGGTCCAGGGTTCCCACCTGGGACCTGATGCTGGTTCTCAAAGCGCTGGCTGAGGCCCCCTTCGAACCCCTGGAGTCGGCTGAGGCTAAGCACCTGACCCTTAAGATGGCCTTCCTCCTCGCTATCACCTCTCTGAGGAGGGTGGGGGATCTCCAGGCACTTTCGGTTTCTCCGCAATGCCTGGAGTTTGCCCCTGGGAGGGTCAGAGCCATCCTGCACCCCTGTCTAGGCTATGTCCCTAAGGTCCCTTCCAGGTTGGCAGGGTCCGTGGTGCTGCAGGCGTTTCATCCCCCACCTCATGTGACGGCGGAGGACGGGAGACTTCATCTGCTCTGCCCGGTCAGTATTTACACTCTGAGGTCTTCCCGGTGGAGGAAAGCAGACCAGTTGCTGGTGTGTTTCGGGTCCCCCCCAGGCTGGGCTCCCCGCTTCCAAACACACGATCAGCAACTGGATTGTTCAGACTATTTCCCTGGCCTATCAGGTGCGCGGGTTACCTTCACCTATGGCCGTAAGGGCACACTCTACTCGAGGCATGGCGGCTTCTAGGGCCCTCCTCGCAGGGGCGTCGGTCCAGGATTTGTGTGATGCGGCTGGCTGGGCCACCCCTCACACCTTCATATGGTTCTACAGTCTGGACCTTCCTTCTGCACCCGGCACCCGTGCGCTCTCCTCCTAGTCGTGCCATCAGGTGCTGCACGCTGGGGGCAGGCGGGGTTTCGGCGCGGCCTAAGTGGGTATTCTTGTTCCCATAGTTTCGTCACCGACGCAGTTCGAGTTCCCTCGAAGGGGAACGTCTCGGGTTACGTATGTAACCCTTGTTCCCCAAGAAGAGGAACGAGACACTGCGTCGGTCCGCCACACCTCACCCCGCCTGGAGTGCCTTGCTTTACAGAAAAGGGCTAATGTGTCCTGTGTGCTGGCGTGCTTATATACGCCTCCAGTTACACCGTCACATGCTACCGTTCTAGCAACACCAATAGGATTGGAGTAGTTTCATTCATGTTTCAGCCCTGCCACGCCCAGAAGCGTTCTCATAGTGTCGTCATCGACGCAGTGTCTCATTCCCCTTCTCGGGGAACAAGGGTTACATACGTAACCTGAGACGTTTCCTTTTTATGTCAATTTGAATCTTGCGAATAGCGAAAATATTAGACACTTTCAAGGGCTGTAATTTCAAAATACTACATCAGATTGCTCTGATATTGACAGAGGGTCACCCTGAGGTGGTCTGCTGTCACTGTGAAGTAAAATGAATCAGTGGAAACAGGAAGTTTCCTTTTTATGTCAATTTGAATCTTGGCGAATAGCGAAAATATTAGACACTTTCAAGGGCTGTAACTTTAAAATACTACATCAGATTGCTCTGATATTGACAGAGGGTCACCCTGAGGTGGTCTGCTGTCACTGTGAAGTGAAATGAATCAGTGGAAACAGGTTTGGGAAAAGGTTTTCTTTTTACATGAGTTCAAATCTTGGCAGAATGTAGTAAGCTTTTTGTGAGACTGATTTCTTTAGATCCATAGATACAGACATACATAGATAGATTGTGGTGTCTTAAGCATTTATTTATTTATTCAATCGTTTCTGCCACATCAATTGCATTATGTTCAGCAGAAGCTCACTTTTATTTTGAAATGTGCTGCGACACGATGTTACCGTAATGCCTAGTAAAAACACGCATCGCAAAACAGCGCGAGGGCTGGCTTGACTGTCGTTATTGAAGTGGAGGCTGGCTTGACTTCAGTGAAACAACAGACTTTTCTTGGTCTTGAGAAGCTAACACACTGTAACAGACACAGCACATTTACTGCCAGAATATTTTCCTCCGCTCGCGTTCACCGTCACTTTCTACCGCAGAGACAATCAAACACTCGCTACGCCCCTCCTGATTCAGAGTTACGCTGCTCTTATAACACCATCTGTTAAATCCAGTCTTCAAAAGGTAAATGCATAAATGTCAAAAGGAGCTGAGTACATTAAGGGAATACCGTCAAATACTTGTGATTAATGTGATTACATTAACCTTTATCTAAGGAAATAAAAAGGTGCGAAGGCAGGTACGTGTCCAATGAGATAAAATTTTAAGAAAATATAGAGAAGTGTTACCTGTTAAAAATGTCGAAGCATAGAAAGATGTGAATGACATCAAATAGAAAAAGAAAAAAAAATCAAATGATAAAATAGACAGTTTTCCTCCAATAAAAAGTTATAGTCAAGAATTAGCTGATAATGTCTACCCTCTTCTCCTATATCTCATATGCCAAATGCTCCAAGATGTACAGAGGTTGAAAGAATTTATCACCAATTTTAAATGATAATGCAGATGTACTGGCCCTCAGACGAGCCTGTTGATAAAACTATAAAACTGTGACATGATTGTACTTGTTCCTGTCTGAGGAATGTGAAAGGTATGCGCAGGAGGCTTTTAGTTAAGCAGCTACACGTGTAATGAACATAAAAGGGTCCTTTAAGGAAGGGGATGATTGTTAAGGTGACTTCAGGCTTTAAACCTCAATTGACTGGAGCCATTAACCTTTGACTTTCTGAAGCCTGCAGTTAGAATAAGTGTGGGCCAAGATAAGACGGCAGTCTTGATGTGACTTGTTTCTGTCTATTTGAACTGAAGGACTGTCATCCAGCACATTCCCTTCATTCTCCACAGATAAACTAGAGACCTGCAACCGTTAGAGATGTAGAGTGACTTTAAACCTCAGTTTTTTGTCACTTTCTCTTATTTTCTGGCATTATTAAGTACTCCTGGGTTTCTTACAGATTGTCATGCTGCACTTTTATAGTTAAAATTATTATCTTCATTACTTTATAAATGTTGAATAATAGTTCTTTTTCATGATTATAAATTCAACTTTAGGAGCAAAATTGTTTATTGCACTTGAATACTATAAATAGAAAACAATACTAAATAAATAATAATAAAATGTGTAAAAATAGAAATGAGCCAATAAATTGTGAAATAATTTAATAAATCATTCAAACTCAGTTAAGTTTATTTTTACTTTATTATATAATTTTTTGAATGTATGTTTGTTTTTATTTCACAATAGTATTTTTGCCATTTACATATAGCTCAACAGCTGCTACAACATTTAGCCACTTAGCTACTGTTAACTAGAGCAACAACAATGTCAAAGTAAGTATAGTGTTAAAGTCTGAATCAACCAACTAGTGTAGATGCTGCTGTACTTTAACACAGTGCACAGACACAGAAACTAACTTCTGTTCTGTAGCTTAACAAGGCTACACATGCTATACCGTGGGGTGGCGATGGCACATTGGATAAGACACATGCCTTTGGTGTAAGAAACCCGGGTTTGGTTCCGAGTGTGATACATCCAGCAGTGTCTCCCTGTACAAGACACTTAACCCGTAGTTGCTCCAAAGACGTGCAACCTCTGACATGTATAGCAATTCTAAGTCGCTTTGGATCTTACTGCTAAATCAGTAAATGTAATGTAGTAGCCAACAAGCTTGGATTATTACTCAGCATCAAAGTTTGGATGACTAGATAAGAATAGCTGAAATTCAGGACAGGGGAATTGAGGGTGGGCGTGGCTTCCAGTACATTACGAATAATGAAACCATAACACTGTGAAAGTCAAAACTCAACTCTCAACTGTCTGTCATTAGGTAAAATATAACATTTATTTAATTTAATTCACTTCATCAGGGCGGTGCCTGTCACATCTGTCTGGGTGTGTCAGATCTCTCCTTCTCCGTGGCCACCTGCAGCTACACTTCCCTTCTGTTCGCAACTGCCACTTCCACTTTCACTATCTACAGATAGACCACAAATAGGGGAATAGAGCATGCACGTGTGTTACTTTGTAGCTATAATAACTCTGTTGACACAATGTCCATGATAGCCTGCAGTCCCTGCTGTAGCCAATGCAGAGCCGGGCACCAAATAATGTTTCACAATGATTAGTAGGCCCATAATCAAAACTCATTTTAGTCTAATTTTCAGGACAAACAGGACAGGGGTCGGGACAACGGCTTGTAATTCGTGGATTGTCCCAAATTTTTCGAGACGCCTGGTCACCTTAATCAAAGCGAATAGCCTGTGTAGCAGTGTTAGCTAGCTACTATGGGCTAGATCGATCACAGAGTTGTGTGTCATTTTCTGAGAAAACATCTGTAGAGTCAAAATTCTGCAGAGGTTACTCTGAATCAGCCAGCTAGTTGTTAATAATGGCTCTTCACTTTGATGTTGAGTCTTAGCGGTTAGGTAGGTAGCGTGGAGTCTGTCTGTCTGAACACTTTTGTGCTCCGTAGATTAAAATTCCTTCACTTTCTCTAAACAAATTTTAATCCACAGGAAATCAATGTGTCACCTTCAAGATAAGATTAAATTGGTCTCAATAACAGTAATGTTAATTATGCCAACCAAATAAAAATGATTTATCCCTACACTGGGACTGCTGTTAAAAACAGTTGCTGTTGCGTTACATTAAAGGCCAGTATCATATTTTATCCTGTATCGAGTTGCACACTTTAATTATAGTTCTCTGTCTTGGTCGTCTCCGTAGGGATGTTGGGTGAGGACAGCTGGCCTCCTGCTGTCGATTTCTACGACTTCCTGAAAGTCATGGACATGCAGGAATCCGACGCCAGCCTGGAGCAAACTCCTCAAGAGGAAGAGGAGCTGGACGAGGAAGAGGTGAATGCAAAAGAAGATGTGGTGTTAGAAGAAGGGACGGATTCCTCCTCCAGCTCTCCCAACACTCATTCTGAACTGTAACAGAACAAGACAGGAGGGAAATGACACTAAACCACTGATTAAACATGTTTGTATATTGATTCTGGGCTTCTTTTCTTTTTACTAATATTATTATTTTTATATAGCAATATTAAATGTATTATTGAGATTGATTCTATCCCTCTGAAATTTATTTCAAGATCAGAAAAGATCTGTCAAAAAGACACATAAAGCTACATATAAATACAGTTAAAGGTGTAAAAGACAAAAAGTATATATATATATATATTTTTTTTTAAATTTCAGTTTATTTTTTTCTACTTTTAATATGACTTAACAGGTGTTTCCTCAGGGGGATTTACCGAAACTTTAAAATAAAATTCTTTCCTGAGAAGATGAAGGTCGCTAAAGTTGTTCCACTTTTTTAAAATGGAGATGTACATCACTTCAACAGCTACAGTCCAGTGTCATTTCTCTCAGTTTTCTAAAACCCTTGAAAAGTGGTTTGCTCAAAAACTAAATACTTTTTTAGAAAAACATAAATTAATTACTGAAAAACAAATATGGCTTTAGAGTAAAAAGATCTACAGCTTTAGCATTAATTGAACTCATAGAAAAGATTACATCTCCAACTGAGAATAAGCAATACACACTGACTTAAGCAAAGCATTTGACACCATAAATCACAGTCTGCTATTGTGAAAATCATACAACTATGGCATCAGGGGTCCAGCTCATCAATGGCTTAAAAGTTATCTCAACAATCGACAGCAGTTTGTTCAAATTAATGGTCAAAAATCTGAGTTAAAAGATAATATGTGGAGTTCCTCAAGGGTCCGTTTTAGGCCCATTACTTTTTATTTTGTTCATTAATGACCTCTGTGAAGTGTCTAAAATATTACAGTTTTTGATGTTTGCCGATAATACTTAAATCTTTTACTCTGGAAATAATCTGTCAGAAATTATAGAAAATGGTAAAAATTAAGAAATGGTTTGACAAAAACAAAATATGTTTAAATTCGGAGAAAACAAAATATGATTTTTGGTAATCGTAAAAAGAATGAAAATGTAAGAATAGCAATTGAAGGAACCGATATTGAAAGAGTTAATGAGATAAAATTTTTCGGGGTTATTCTGGATGATAAATTGAATTGGAAAGCTCGCACAGATTATATTAAGAGTAAAGTTTGTAAAAGTATTGGGGTCTTGTATAAAGTTAAAGATGTTTAAGACTATTCTTCGTTGCATACGTTGTACAATTCCCTAATACTCCAATATTTTGGATACTGCACAGAAGTGTGGGGTAATACATACCCTAGTAACACAAAACCTCTGTTTTTGTTACAGAAAAAAGCATTAAGGATCATCAACAAGACAGGCTACAGAGAACACACCAATAGTTTATTCAGGACTTCTAAAATTCAGAGATTTGGTTGATTTGAAGATTTTGATTTTTATGTGGAAAACAAAGCAGAGAGACAAAATGTATTCACTCTCTATCAGAGGAAGATGGTCATAGAAGGCAATATTATTCTCTCTCTCTTTTTGCATGTACTACACAAAAACAGATGTGTTTGTCTATTTACGGAGTTAAACTGTGGAACACATTGGACTATGAACTGAAGTGCTGCAAAAGTGTTTTTAAAAAAAAGGAATAGTACAAGAAAAATGATGATAAACACGTTTAAAAAGGCAGGGAATCAAAAGATTTTAAAACGATAGGTATAGAGGATATGCGCATGATGTCACAGAACGCAGTTACGCTCACTGAGTGGCAGAAAGACGAGCAGCAGTGTTAGCTCGAATCAGCTAAAACACAAACAACACCTCTAAAATGGGAAAGAGCTGGACCGCTGGTTCTTTGGTAAGCAGTTAGGATCACTGTCGAGTCCGACTGCCTTTAATGTGAGCAAATAATCAACTGTTTTACTCCCAGTTTGCTAAACATGGTAACAGATGTTTTGCCACTCAGTCCAGCGTGTTCTGGAAGGGGAAGTGACATCAACACATAACAACCCTCTATTACTGAAAATGTTTGGTGATTGGGGAGAGGATTGGGGTTGATCCATCCACAAAGCAGCTGTTTTTCTGTTTCTTTTGATGTGCACAAAAAGCGACAGGTGCTACAAGATATTCTTCTTTCTGTTCCTTTTTTTTTTGTTCCTGGAAAGTAAAAAAAAAAAAATGCGCTGCCTTTTCTGCCAATTTGCCACGGTAACAATCTTATAAACTGTAATATTTGAACTGTTACCACATCTGCCTTCCCTCCTATGAAATCACACCATGCATGGAAATTGCTGTGACTTTAGGTGAAGGATATCCATGTCCTGGAAATGTCTGGGAAATGCATTCTGATGTTATTTTTCCCATCATTCGTCCTGCTGTCCCGTAATAACAGTGGCATTGTGTAATTTTTCCCAGCAGTTGAGAAGCGAAACAAAGGAGGTGGAAGAGGTTAGTTGGACTGAGTCTGTTTGAATTACTTTGGTGGTTTCAGATGTGGTGTCTGGGACCTTGAGTTGTTTGAATCAATTAGTCTCTCAGTTAACAGGAAACATCCGTGTACCATAAGCCAGCCAAGAAATTAAAGAAACATCAATTGTAATTAGATGATTAGTTTTAACATATAGGGCACAATACAGATACCTTTAAACACTTGAGAAGATATATTCCTGCACACTGGAGACTGCATCAATTTAGGGTGGTAATGTTTTTATTTATGTAAAGGGAAACATAATGCAGTAATCAGTAGCTTATTTTTTATTTTTATTTTTTTGGACAATGCATTCTTTGTTTCTATATTTAAATAGCATTGCACAGAAGTGGGACCAAGTAATTGTTTTACAAGTCACAAGTAAGTGTCAGGTCTTAAGTCAAGTCCCAAGTCCAGACCGATCGAGACAGGCAAGTCCGAATCAAGTCTCAAGTCCTAAACTTTGAGTTTTAAATCCTAAACAAAGCATAATGTGCTCTTCACCAAATTTGAATACCACTTAATTTTTAACAAGTAAAATTAGTTAAAAATGAAAAAACTTTACTGAATAAAGCGTACCTGTGCAGAAATAAGGCAGAGGCACAGTTTCACACAAATGTCTTATAATTTCATGAATTAAATGAAGTGTTGTATCATAATTTATATTGGCTTGGGTAGGGTATCAAGTCAACAGGCTCAAGTCCAAGTGAAGTGATGAGTCATTAGTGTTAAAGTCATAGTCAAGTTGCAAGTCTTTTTTGATTGATGAAGTCGAGTCTAAAGTATCATATTTGTGAATCCAGTCCACACCTCTGGTTGCATGTTTTATTGTGCATAAAACGTTCTCAATTCATTTTTATTTGTGAGTTAACAATTCCTGGTGCAAGCTATTTTTCAGAGCATGTCATGTTTTCCCCAGTTTTTATTGACTTTTGTCAAACGCATGAAACAGCGCCCCTCTTGGTTGTAACGGCGGGTACATGTTAGCCAGCCTGTGTGGTCAAAGACGGTATTGCATCCTTACCGAAGTTTGCTTTAGAGAAGAAAAGTTGAATAAAATATAAAGTATTAAACAAGACGTGGTTTCTGTCATGCCTCTGTGAAACTGAATGGACACGTCTCAGGAAAAGAAACTCTGAAGTGAGGTGTGAACCAACTAAGTCACTGCGTTTTTGTAAGAATAAGCTAACAGTTTACTAGTAGCCAGGGAGGGAGGAGATAATTGTGAACAAACAAAATGAGTGTCAACATGGATACTTCTTAAAATGAAAGAAATGAGAATGGACGTCAAATAACGTGAGTCAGATACAAACTCTCTCTGCCTGCCTGTCTGTGTTTTCTAGCTTTGCTAACAGGTTTCTTTCCTGATGCTGAAATGGGTCTGGGCTGTGGCTGCGTGACAGCTCATGTTAATATTATGGAGTTGAAATACTGTCACTGTGCTGAAGCTGTTGTGTTGTTGCTGTCTACATGGACACAGTTGTGGGGACAGAGATATTTGTTTGTATTTATTGGTTGTTCAAACAACTGTGTGTGACTGGTTAAGGTCTGTGAATCTGTTGGCTAATGTTTGTGTGTGCCAAAAATATAGAGTGTGTAAGTCATGTGTCTGATACATGCATCGAAACGTTTTGATATGAACATAAACAAATCTTTTAAGTATATCCGACTGTAGTCTTTGTAGCACTGCATATATTCATGCTAATG
>NW_024042938.1:0-19874 GCF_014851395.1 Micropterus salmoides | reverse complement strand
GTTTTGTAAGGTGGGAGCATAGATTTCAGTTTTATTTGTGTGTAATAAATGCACATACTCAGTTGTATTTCTACTACTGTTTTAGTAAAACAAACATGGCGTACTTCAGCTCACGAGTGTGAGAATTTCCTTTCTTGATAACTCACTGATTATTGTACTGATAATATGAAACATGCTAAGATAACTGTGCTTATAGAGAAGATTTAAATACAAGATCTTTATGCAGACTCACTGCCGTACACTTCCTGACGTTTGCTTTATGTTCAGGTATTTCTTAATCACACAGTTCTAATCTCATTAAGTATTCAGGCCTTCATAACGATTATTCAGCATCACATATAGTGGTTTCACTCAGGTGTCATGACAACCAGCTGTTTAAAATTAGTATAAAACTGCACACATTTGAACAGCCAGGGAACATCTGCAAGTCTGGTATCAAACTGAGTGGTAGATGCTCAAAGCAGCTACATTATCTAAAGGTAAATTTATTATTTTTTTAATCCCGTCTCTTCCCCAGTGAGCGAGTGCGAGGCCTCTGCCATGCTTCCTCTGGAGTGCCAGTACCTGAACAAGAGTGCGTTAACCACTCTGGTTGGACCCCTCACACCCCCCGTCAAACATTTCCAGCTGAAGAGGAAGCCCAAGAGTGCAACGCTCAGAGCAGAGCTGCTACAGAAATGTACTTACACTAATACTTTCTTAACGCATATAACTGTGTGGTTTTTATCTTCTGTGGCTTACTTTTGGTACATTTGTTGTTGTTAACATTGGTCACAAGTGCATACAAGATTTGTTAATCATTCATTTGTTTGTTTACAGTTTTAATGTCCGTGTTTAAATATAAGAATTATATTTTATTGTATAATCTTCTCTCTTCTCTTCTAGCCACAGAAACAGCCCAACAGCTGAAAAAGACAGCTGGAGTGCCTTTTCACGCCAAAGGAAGAGGACTGGTCAAAAAGATTGACACTACTAGTGAGTTTCTTGATTGAGCACTACAAACTGTTATTATTTTAATGATCGGGCTCATTTATTTCTTTAAAAAATATAATAAACAATAAGCGTTGCTTATTCTAAATGATAGCTGTGTCAATATTTGCATCACAGCTCCTCTCAAAGGGATCCCCAAGGCCCCATTTCGCAGTCCCACCGCCCCCAGTATGTTCAGCCCTCCCAGTAACCGCACACCTATTGCCCCTGCACGGACGCCGCTGCGTAAGGAGAGGGGGGTCAAGGTAATGTCCAAAACTTCTGCTTGTTCTTATTCAGTCATTTAGTTCTTGCATACTTTGTGTTTGCAGGTTAGCATTTTTCTCACAGTTGGCCTTTTTTCTCCTTTCCAGCTGTTAGATATTTCGGAGCTGGATATGGTCGGAGCTGGAAGAGAAGCCAAGAGGAGAAGAAAGACTTTGGGTATTTATACTTGCAGCCCTCCATCAATTTGAGCTTAAGAGCTACACCACCAACTCGTTAGCCAGGAAATGTGTGATTGCACTGATGCTTACTTAATGTTTTCTTCTGCCGTAGAAACGGAGGCCGGAGAGAAAGCAGCCAAAGAAGAAGCAGTGGTGGAAAACACCACACCCGACTATGCTGCCGGCCTCGTCTCTGCGCAGGTACTTGTGGTCGCACCGCTTAAACATTCTTGATATGTCCCAGTTTGTCTCACATTACCCTCTCCCTTATCTTTCTGTCTTTGGATTTGTATTTCAGAAACTGGGGGCCTTGAACGAGAATCCTCTGCCGTCAACGAGCTACCTGCCGGCCACACCCAGCATGGTTCCCTCCTCATCTTACATTCCCAGCTCCGAGGCACAGCCAGGTTAGATGAGACCGCACAGCATTGTATTGTCAGATTAAGGGTTCAAGTTCACTTAAAAGTGCCCCTGCTGGCATCATGTCAATCTCCCAACGTCTGTTCTTCACCAACCTCCTCTAAAGCGAATGCTGGCGGTTCGGGAAGGGAAACGCTGCAGTCGGCTCGCCAACCAGAGGAGTCTGCAACGGCGGGCGCTGGCGCCACTGCCACCTTACCAGGCCAGTACAAACAGAGGACACCTATGTACAACGCGAGCAACACGGCTAATCCTGCAGCCCCCACATCCCCCAGCACGCCGGCCTCCACCCCCGCCAGCAACGGGCCCCCAGCAGCTGCGACAGCCAGCCAACCGGAGACCCCCAGCCAGCCTCCCAGCACACCTCAGACCCCCACCCCGACACCAACCCCGACGGCACCGCAGCCCCAGCCCAAAAAGAATCTGTCACTCACGGTAAGGTGGAAACAACAGAAACTCCTCTTTGAGACTTCAGTGTGTTAGAATGTGTCTAGTAAGATCTACGTATTTAAGCTCTCAGTGTTCTGCTCAACTGAGTTTGTTTCTGCTCCTCAGAGAGACCAGATGTACGCAGCCCAGGAGATGTTCAAGACGGCCAACAAGGTCACCAGACCAGAAAAGGCCCTCATCCTGGGCTTCATGGCTGGATCCAGAGGTAATCTTAAAGCTGCCTGATGCAAACTTTCCTAAACAAATACTCATTTCTTATTGGTGTAAAGTTTCAGCTTTAAGCCTGATGTCACCTTTCTCGCTGCCTTTCCCTTTCTGAGTGACTGTTAAAATGTGCAAGCAGAACATTTTTATCCTGTCACTATAGCCCCCTTTCCACTGAACAGTACCAGCTCAACTCGCCTCGACTCGCCTTTGTTTGGGTTTCCATTGTGGAAAAGTTGTACCTGCTTCCAGGTACTTTTATTCGTATCACCTCAATCGAGGTTCCAAGCGAGCTGAGGCGATACTAAAATGTGACGTGAAAACACAGCAGACTGCTGATTGTTCTGCCATCACTTTTCGTAAAACTGTCAATATTTGATATCTACACAGCTGATTTGTCACCTCAAAACTTCTCAGAAGTGGATTTAGTGATGAAATTACATATGAAAATTGTAAAATATAAAACTTTCTGCTGCCGGCCTGTCTGGTGCACGCAATGATGATGCAGTGAATAGTGAATATTCTCTCTGAACAATCATGTGCTGGAAAGTTTTTGGAGTTGAGGAGCTCCGCGATTGGCTGCGGGGGAAGCCTGTGCCAACCCGCGGGAGGAGCATGTGAGGCCGGCCAGCCGCCCGCTCACAGAGCCCTCTGCTCTGCCGTCACACAGACCGCTGCAGCAACAACGGCAGAGGAAAACACAGCTGGAAGGTTTTCATACCGCTTATCTGTCTTTACATTCTGAGGAATGTTGAAATGTTTTAACTTAAACAAAGAGAAAGCTGTGTGGGTCGCTGGTGTGTGTGTCGCATTGAACATTATGTCACGGCAGTTGTGTGTGGCGTCGCTATGACGACAAGCTACATTAAGGGGTACTATCTGCAATGGAAAACGGAGCACTGTAGAGGCGAGGCGAGCCGGTAGTGGTTATGGAAAAGCGCCATATGACAAGTTAGTGTTTCCTCAGCTTATTTGATCTATTGTGTTTTGGAAATGAGCTATAACTCCTGTAGAACAAGCAAAATCCTGAAGCACATAACACGTTTTAGCAGGAAGGTTTATGCTTTATCTGTCACTAGAAGGAGTAAAAAAAAAAAAAAAAAAGATCAGTGAAAGTCTCTATATGTGACACACACAGTAGCGTTAAAGCTGAGGTAGATGACATTGGAGAAACTAGCAAGAGACACCCCCTCCCTTCAGGCCTCCCAAAGCCACTTCTACAAAACACATTTTTATGCAGTATGAGTGCATGCAGGTAGGTAGGTAGGCCAGCTAGTCATTTCATTCATTTGCAGCATTTGTTATATTTGATTTGTTTGCTGACCGGATGTAAAGAGAACTTAAACAAGTAAAACTAAAATGCTTCTGAAATAATTTGCCTACCCCACCTTGAACAAAACATGAACTGAAAATGTATTTATTCCTCCTCATGCGTGAAATATGCAAAAATATTTACTGGTTTTCTTGTAGTTTCTTAGCAAATCCTTCACATCACAAAACTAAAACGAAAAATACTGACATGGTAAAATCCCAGATAAAAAAAGTCTCAGATAAAAGAAAGATGTGTGAGCTTGAATGGTTTAAGATTCTCCTAAAAACTCAAATTTCCAAAGTGAATGTGGTGAATGCTTAGCTGTGCATCGCCAGACCAATTTGCACATTGCAAACCTCTCAGTTCATTGTAGATTTTCAAGGGGTGTTACCAACGGGCACAGACCAAAATGCCTAAAATAGAGACCTACAACCAATCAAAGCGATGGAACGTGTGATGAAGCGTAGCTGGTAAATGAAATGTACCAAATCTTATCTGAAGTAGAGTAAAGTGCAGTTTGTTGTTCTTTTAGAAAAACTGTACCATCCAGTTTGTTAAAAACTGACATGATGACAGATTGAACAAAACTGAATGGGAAGGCAGCCAGATGTACCTGCCAGAGGAAATGAAACCTGAGCCTGCAGATTCATCTGGTTCCCAGGCCGCTGAATGCTGCCTTTCAGTTGTACTTTACAATGCAAAGTGATATTTAAGAGCAGGATAAGAAGTTTCACTGTAGATGGGACACAGAAACCTCCTATTCATTCAAATTAAATTTGATTATAGATAGAGTTATATAGAGTTATTCTGAGTTGTGACATGAGAAATATTCCTGGTTACGGCTGACCCTCTGTTTTTCAGTACAGAGGTTCACAAGTCCAATGTAAATATGTAGACCAGGTGGGTAAATCGAACACATGCAGCCATGTCAACATACACTGCTCAAAAAAAATAAAGGGAACACCAAAATAACATATCCTAGATCTGAATGAATGAAATAATCTCATTAAATACTCCTTTCTTTACATATTTGAATGTGCTGACAACAAAATCACACAAATTATCAATGGAAATCAAATTTATCAACCCATGGAGGTCTGGATTTGGAGTCATACTCAAAATCAAAGTGGAAAACCTACACTACAGGCCGATCCAACTTTGATGTAATGTCCTTAAAACAAGTCAAAATGAGGCTCAGTAGTGTGTGTGGCCTCCACGTGCCTGTATGATCTCCCTACAACGCCTGGGCATGCTCCTGATGAGGTGGCGGATGGTCTCCTGAGAGATCTCCTCCCAGACCTTTGACTAAAGCATCCGCCAACTCCTGGACAGTCTGTAGTGCAACGTGGCGTTGGTGGATGGAGCGAGACATGATGTCCCAGATGTGCTCAATTGGATTCAGGTCTGGGGAACGGGCGGGCCAGTCCATAGCATCAATGCCTTCCTCTTGCAGGAACTGCTGACACTCTCCAGCCACATGAAGTCTAGCATTGTCTTGCATTAGGAGGAACCCAGGGCCAACCGCACCAGCATATGGTCTCACAAGGGGTCTGAGGATCTCATCTCGGCACCAAATGGCAGTCAGGCCACTTCTGGCGAGCACATGGTGGGCTGTGCGGCCCCCCAAAGAAATGCCACCCCACACCATTACTGACCCACCGCCAAACTGGTCATGCTGGAGGATGTTGCAGGCAGCAGAACGTTCTCCACAGCGTCTCCAGACTCTGTCACGTCTGTCACATGTGGCGAATTTGCCAATCTTGGTGTTCTCTGGTCCTGCACAGTGTTGGGCTGTAAGCACAACCCCCACCTGTGGACGTCGAGCCCTCATACCACCCTCATGGAATCTGTTTCTGACCGTTTGAGCAGACACATGCACATTTGTGGCCTGTTGGAGGTCATTTTGCAGGGCTCTGGCAGTGCTCCTCCTGCTGCTCCTTGCACAAAGGTGGGAGGTAGCGGTTCTGCTGCTGGGTTGTTGCCCTCCTACGGCCTCCTCCACGTCTCCTGGGTGTACTGGCCTGTCTCCTGGCAGCGCCTCCATGCTCTGGACACTACGCTGACAGACACAGCAAACCTTCTTGCCACATCTCGCATTGATGTGCCATCCTGGATGAGCTGCACTACCTGAGCCACTTGTGTGGGTTGGAGACTCCGTCTCATGCTACCACTAGAGTGAAAACACCGCCAGCATTCAAAAGTGACCAAAATATCAGGAAGCATAGGAACTGAGAAGTGGTCTGTGGTCACCACCTGCAGAACCACTCCTTTACTGGGGGTGTCTTGCTAATTGCCTATAATTTCCACCTCCATTTGCACAACAGCATGTGAAATTGATTGTCAATCAGTGTTGATTCCTACATGGACAGTTTGATTTCACAGGAGTGTGATTGATTTGGAGTTACATTGTGTTGTTTAAGTGTTCCCTTCATTTTTTTGAACAATGTATATTGTTTCAGTGGTTTGGGGAATGGGAGCTCTGTTCTTGCGCTCTGATTAGAGATAGTGGTCTGCAGAGCCGATTGCTTTCTTCACATATTTAGAAACCTATATTGCAGCTGAACTGTAAACTACCATTTAACAAAAAAATAATTGGAAGAATTAGTGAAACAGCATTTGAAGATTGCACTATATCTATCTAGCATTCATGACGTTTGGAGAAGGTGTTTTGTAAATATGATCATCTTCAGTAAGTGAACACTTTCTGCAAACATGCGCTGAAAACCAGCAGGTGTTTTTCTGATATAGAACCTGATTTTGGCAAAAAAAAAAAATCCAAGAAATACAGGGATCTAAATTCCCGGTATCCAGCCTTAGATCCTGGTAAGAGTTGATGCTGCACACAAACCTGGTAGGTCCTGTAATAACCAGTGTGGTTCCTTCGGTCTGTCCTGCAGAGAATCCGTGCCCGGAGCAGGGGGACATCATCCAGATCAAGCTGAGCGAACACACGGAGGTTCTGCCCAAAGCAGACGGCACCGGCAGCACCACCATGCTGGTGGACACGGTCTTTGAAATGAACTACTCCACAGGACAGTGGACCCGCCTCAAGAAATACAAACCCATCACCAACACCTCCTGAGGCGCTTCGCTCGCTCAAAATCACACACCCACAAATTTCTTATCCACGTCAAAAAAAGAAACATGTTTACACAAACAAGTATTTGCATACACATTTGGGCCAAATGAAGCACTGCGCGGGTGAGACATCGTAGAGGAGAGAAAAGGCCTCCCTTTTCCTGCACCGCCAAAATGCAGGACTGAAGAATATTTCTGTACTTTTTGTTTGGTTGTTTCCCTTTTTATTGTTTCAGTTTTTAAGTCTCCTCCGATTCCTGAATGACGCTGTGGTCAGGAGGGGTGAGAGAGTTATAAGAGTCTGAGAAGAGGAATTATTGTCCCAGTGGGCGCCTTTCCAACATTTGTACTGTTGAGGTACAAGCATGTCCCGTGTCTACAAAGACAGAAAGACGAGCTGTCTGTATTTTTCTGTATGAATGTGACATTCACAGCTTATCGTCGACCTTTCAGAACACAATCATGATTTGTGACGACTACAAGAAAGAGAACAATAATGACAGTCATCATAGAGATGACCAAAAGATGAGCGGTGAATAGTTCTTAATACTGTCAAGTTCTGTTTGGAGACTTCTGGTAGATGTTTAATAATTTTTCATCCTTTTTCAAAAGAAGGGAAGAAAATAAAGTGACAACAGACTCCAGGGGGGCGTTTCTCATCTTTCTTACTTTACTCACTCACTTATTTTGTATTTTTTGGGTGGGGGAATTCTTCAGTTGTGTCGTGTTTGTGCTTTCTGTTTGCTTTTTTCTCCCTTCACTACAATGCAAATATATTTGGGAGGGTTTCTTAAATTCTGGTGCATAAATGTGAAACATTTCAGCAGTGTTTTTATCAAAGTGGGCCTGAGTCCCTGTAATCACACTCACCCTTGTTTACCTGGTGAGTATAAAGGAACAGTTCAGCCAAGAAATAGTCCCACACATTGAACCACAACATGACATTTACACTCCAGTGTTTGTACAGACTAAATAAACAATGTTTAAATTAGTGAGCTTTTAACGGTGCTGGTAGGCAGATTTAGGGACCTTTAAACACAGCCAGGCTGTTTCCAGCCTTTGTGTGAGGTTACTTTTTTTCTGTAACTTCATATTTATTGTACAGGCATGAGTAGTATCAATTTTAATTCTAAAGCAAGAAAGCGAATGAACTGAAAGGATTTCGCGAACCTTTTTTTTAAAATTATTTATTGTTGTGGCCTACAATGCCTGATTTTGCAGCAGCTTTTAAAAAAACAAAAATTGCAATGAATGTTGGAATGTTGTAGGGGCTGCGGCTGGTAAACAAGGAAGTGACAAGCTGATGTGTGACAACATTTTGCGGGAAATTGCGATGATGAATTGTGTTGAAATGAGCTTTTTCTGTATTTTGTGAGTGACGAACCCGTTTACCGGGACTTCAGAATTTAACTGTTGCCGCCTTCTTGATTTGGTGTCATTAGCTGAAGAGACAGGCCTGAGGATAACAACCATCTGACCCAAACAGACCTGCTGCAAAGAGAGCTTTTTATTATAAAGTAATAAATGAGAAAGAAAGATTTCCTTTTTTTTTATTAATTAACTCATAAGTTGCAGCATAAAACAGGCATAATCGATTAACTGCAATTAGGCATGAATAACATTACCCTGCAACAAAAGGTTTTCTAAGCATTACTACCTAGTAAAATAAATAAACATTCATGAGGTTTTATTATTGTGGCTGACTGGACCTCCTCTGGCATGTGCAGGCATGTCCTCCTCACAAGATTGTCCTCGCTCTAGATTAGTTGCACCAGCTCAAATGACACCTTTTGTGATTCTTTAGCATAGACGGAGTCGGGTAACATCAACAAACTCCAAGCTGACAAGTGTGAACATGAGCAGAAGTCTACAACAGAAACTCGTGTGTGGATGTGCAGGGCCTTTAAAACCTCGAACCTGACATGTACTGACCTTCTGAGAGTTACGCTCGATGAAATATATTTCTACTTATATTTAAAAAATATATATTAAAAAAAAATCAACTGTTAAAGCTTGTGCTCGTGACATAACCTGAACAGGGTAAAAGATAAAATCATGACCTATTGGAATGACAGATTAATCATTAGTGCAAAAATCAAACTTTTCAACATTCAACCATCTGACTGACTTGCAAGCAGCAAGGCAGATAAAGAGTACCGCAACTCCAAACCCAACCAGCTCCAGTCTGGAGATTCAGTACTGGTGCTGGGTTCAGTTGGCTCCGGGGTCCCTCCAGCCCCCAAACGTCTTCTCCAGATACAGAGCCACCTCGAGGGTCAGATGGTCATGCAGCTTCCCGGCAATAACCTGCACACCCAGGGGCAGACCTTCCTCACCCAGACCCAGAGGGCACTGTGTGATCGGCAGCCCGAGGATGTTGATTATACCTGGAGGTAGAGGAGAGTGGATGAAATGGTTTCATACATGGAAACAAAAATAAGAGGACTCAAGCACATTCTGACAGCTTCAGTGGAGGCCGGGAGATGTTGTATAACTAGAAATAATCATTTTACAGGGCCATTGTCATGGAAGAAGAAGCCTTAATAATCATCCTGTCTGAATTTTAGTTAAGGTAACGCAGATCCCATACTCCTGCATCATGTTTGGATGCTAGTTTCTATAATATCAGATATTAATTCACCAGACATTTACAAATTATGAGTAATAGTTGCAATTACATGGCCTTTTTGCGTAATAATGTCAAATAATGTATCCTAAGATAATATAAAAAAAAATTTTAAAAATTCACTTGTGGCCCCTCCAGCAGCCATTCTGCATCTTAAATCCTACCAGATAAAAGTGGTGTGACCCAGTAAACAAACAGATTGTAACATCTAAATTTCTACCTGCAAAATCAAGTGGCAGCTTGTAGAAAATGCTCAAAGAACTGCTCTGTCTTTTATAAAGTGAGACTGAACTGTGGTGCTGTAGCTTTAACACGGACTGACCTGTGTAGGCGAAGTCAAAGGGTCTGAAGAGCGGGTGGTGGTGTTTGGGAGCCACTCTGGGGTGTGAGGGGTAAAGCAAAACACCATCAGTCCCCAGCAGCTCCTCCACCTCCTTCTGCAGCTTGTCCTTCTGCTGGATGACAGAGGTCGAAGGTTTGGACCCTTGAGACATCTCCACCAGGGCCAGACCTGAAGACGTCACACACACATAGTTCACTTAATGGAAAGCTGCTGCAGCTTCAGGACGGCGTCTGCCAGAATAACACCAGACTGAACAACCACAGTTCCATAGTGCTGCACCGATGAAAACAAATATTAACAAACGAAGACAGTCCTGAAACAAGAACGAAGCCAAAATTGATTGATTACTTCCAATTAAAACAAATGTGACATATTGTTTCCCTCTTACCAATAGCAGCCATGGTGTGCTCTGATTTTCCCACCATCCATTTCAGCAGCTCCCACAGAGGCCGCACGGGTCGTCCTGGTTCCCCCAACAGCTCAGCAAAAGCCTGAGGAGGCTGAGGGAAGAAAATATTTTAAAATTGTGGATTCCTCTTTCTATGGTCACATAAAGTAGACCGAGTGTGTATATTAGATTTCCTGTGCTGCTCCCAACAGTCATCTTTTCTTTTGTCACCAGACTCCTCAGTGTGTAGAGCGACCATAATCACTCTAGTAACACTAACCTGTGTAAGTGGACTGACTAAACTGTTATCTCAACATCAGGCTCTCCTTTGTGCCACAATAAAGCAGTTATTGAGGGACTATAACCCGCTGTCCTCTGTTGCTCTGCTTTGCAGTAATACAACGCTTTTCCGTTAACAGGTGTGAATGTGGACACTAGCGGCCTTTATGAAGCCTCCTATGCTTACTTTCAGCAAGGAATATACACACACACACACACACACACGAAGACATTTGGGAGAGTTGGATTACAAATATTTCCCTGAAATGCTTTCTTTTATTTAAATTTGGGGTTTCATGGCAAAAAAAGTTCTAACTCCACTTAAGTGGGGAACATCTGTCATTTCTGTCACCTAGTGTTGGGAAATACAGCGTATTCTATTCACCGTACATCTCTCTCAAATATTGAAGCCCGATTAATTGAAATAAATAAATAATAATGATTGTTCAAAAGCATCGCTCTTACTCAGGTAAGTGAGGAACATTATCTTTATGGAGGTGCAGAACCGTGTCTTCTTTGGTGAAACTCAAGCAAGTTTTTGAAGTGAGATGTGACGTTACTTCCAGTTTGGCATCAAAGAGGGCTGATTATTCATTCACAGTCACACCAAGAAAAGAAATCATGACAAATTATGAGTAATTTAAATTGTCAGAATATCATTTTTTTTCTCCATCTTAACAAAGAGAAATTGCCACAGAGAGCCGGGAGCCTTTTGGCGTCTACCACGGTGTCTTTTTTGATATCACCACTTGGTGGCGCCACCATTAAACCATTGGAAATTCTCATATAGTGCCTTTAATGTGAACAGTTCTGTAAAAGGTTTCATTAAGGCAATGCGTTTGTTTTAAATACCTTTCTTCAGCCTAGTTTAATCAGTGGTGAAAGATGCACACACCTCGTTAACTTGAAGCTCAGAAAGTAACATTTTATTGTTGTAGCTGGTCGAGCTATTTTTAATTACACTGTATACAGATAGGTAATTTAGTCCAGTGGTCAGACCCCTTGATAGGGTCACAAAATAAAACATCAGGAGATGATTAACAGAAGAGGAAGGAAGAGAATCTACATACATTTTTATTCATATTTTGGACTCTTTTGTAGATACTTTAAACTCTTTGAATCTCAAACTACCATCCGAGAAGCTTAGAGTGGAAACACTGCTAACAACTCAAAGTGTAAAATGTGACAAAGGGTTTCCAACCAGACAATACTGTTTTTTGTAAAAGGTCACAAGAAGGGTGGAGAATTCAAGTTTATGAGGTCATCATATGTATGCAAGTAGCATAACAGAAATACTCCAGTAAGTTTCAAGTGCCTAAAAACTGTAGTGAATGTACAAACATTCCACCTTAACTATTGTCTTAAAGTAATTTACCGTATTCCAAACCAGGAAACTGAATGGCATGGAGGCAATAATAATCAGACTAACCAAAGCACCCTGCAGTCCTCAGAGGGACAAAATGTTAGGTCCCCACAGGTAGAGAGGACTTTTTGAGGGTTAAGTCGTGGTTTTAGTGTTCACGTTAGGCATGTAGTTGTGATGGTTAAAGTTAGGGTAAGGGGCTAAGGAATGCATTACGTCAATGAGATGTCCCCACAGGGATAGAGGAACAGCGTGGTGTGTGTGTGTGTGTGTGTGTGTGTGTGTGTGTGTGTGTGTGTGTGTGTGTGTGTGTGTGTGTGATGCTAAAGCTAAACAGATTAGTGAACCAGTTCTGGGCAGCAGAGTAGGTTCTGTGACTTGATTAGACAGAGAGTTTTGACAACAGCAAAGTAACTAACGCCTGTTTATTTTTCATTCGTCGACCAGAAAAACTGCTAAAATACTCAGCAGGCGTGTCCAATAACTGCTCTTCACAGACATGTATAGACACGCTGCTCTGGGTCAAGAGGACCTACCTTGCCCTCCTTGTCAGGAAGACCCATGTAGGTGTTCCAGATCTGGAAGCTGTAGCAGAGCTCAGGGAAACGCACTTCTTGGACTTTCACGCCGAGGTCGGCCTCCAGACGCTCCACCACCTGGAGAAAATCACATGATTTTACTTCTGAAAACCGTCCTGAGATGTCGTGTTTCCCAACACTCAGTCTGCAGGAGTGACCTAGATTCAACACACCTTCCTCTGGATCTCTATGAGCTCTTTGCTGACGGGGTACGTCATAAGAGAGCCGCCGTCGTGAGGGATGGTGAAGAACCGCAGCTTCTTTAGGTCAACCTTCATGTTTAAGGACAACCTGTGTACACATTGATCAATGTTTAACCACTGTACCTCAAAGATCTGATCTCAACAAACACTGTCGGGGTTTGAATGTGTGACTCAAACCTGACTCTTTAAGGCCCTTTAGATTTTGGTCCAAGTTGTTTGCATACACTTGATAAAAGGTTCCAGTGAATAACGACATTATTTACATTTCTACATGGCATATTTGCATCTAATTCCTGTCACACCTTCACTCTAACTGAGAAAGACCATTTGTGATGGAAACATTGGGCCACAAGCAAGAAACTCTCACGTGAACAGATTAATTCTTAAAGGCACGTACAAGTGATTTAAGAGAATTTGTGGCATGTGACGAAAAGACTGACGAAAGGTTGTGCAAGTTTCATTTAAAAGGTGCCTTGTGGGATTGTTTTTAAAACAAATAAAAGTTGTGTTTACATTCATTAACAAAGAAGAGTTTGTTTTTTTAAACCTGCATCCATGTTTACTTTGCAACCAGTCTTCTCTTCTGCTACAAGAGGTCAAAACCTCCACAGGATACCTTTAAGGTCCCATCTACACTACTCCCTTTTTGTTTAAAAAAAAACGCAAACGTAGCAAAAGGTCTCCAAAACGCAGTGGTGGGGATGGGATGCAAACCTCACAGAAAAAAGTAAGACAAATGTTCTTGCATGAGGACTGTTACCACATCTGTGTAGCATAAAAAGAAGTATCAAGAGATAAATAGCAGTGTGTGGGTATTTATTGTGCAGATTATTGTTACCAAACAGCTGCAGTGAATTGATGGATGTGCCTCCAGGTGATTGCCATATCTTCATCTCAACAATTTGTCTATACAAGCTATTAAAATATTACAACTTAGACTTTTTCTTCCTGCTGCCTCCAAGTACGCCTCTCACAGCAAGGCTGGCAACATAACAACTGCAGATGTGCACGAGCAAAGGGAACGTGCTGCACTATTTGAAGAAGCCTTCTGCGTGTGCTGCGTCAGCTTTTAAAGAATTTGTTTATAAAGTAAGGCCGTGAAAAAAAAAAAAAAAAAAAAAGGGATCTTCCCTGAAGCGACAGACACCAGCTGAGCTCTTACATGTGGGCTTTGGGTCCTGCCATGATATTGAGCAAGGGCAGCAGGTCCTCAGCGTAGCGGCACATGGGACCAGTGCTGAGGTACTCTTCGTGTCTGCCAGAGTAAGGAGGGTACTGGTTCTCACACGACACGACACCTGCAGACACACATCACAGTTACAGAGAAGTCTGATTTATAAGCGTGTTCTTTTAACCTGCAGAAGCTGAGTTTTGTTCCTGGATAAATGAAGGCAAAATATTAAATATTAATTAACAGTTATGTTCCACTCTTGTTTGGTCTCCACCAACTCCTGAGAGAAATATCTGGCTCTTTAGCTGCTAAATGCTCCACTGTGTTCACCAGCTAGTCGCTAACTGTGTCTGTCTGCCGTCTGGAGCGGAGCAGGTCACGTACAGTGAGGCTTTTAGAGCTTCCACAAAAACGATGCTTGTTGTGGACCAGACAGCTATTGACTGCCATTTTATTATTTCTTATCTATACAGTTTTGTACAACGGATATTGTAGCAGCACACTGAATATGGACTGACTACATTAACATACATTTAAAATTTACTTTCTCTTACCGGGAGTGGTTTTATGGCCAAATATACCGTTGAAGAAACAGGGCATTCGGATGCTGCCACCGATGTCTGAGCCCACGCCAATGACTGCGCCTGCTGCTCCCAGTATACTGCCCTCCCCACCTGAGGCAGGCAAAGAGGAGACAGAGAGAGGAAAGATAATTTGGTGAATCTGGCAGCTCCAAAATTCCCCAAGGTGCAGCTGACAGCTACTGGCTGTATGATATCAACAAAACTAGCTGAGTATCTCGATGACGAAGACTACTTCAAGATTAACAGACAATATTCTATAATATGATATCACAAGATCAGATATTGGTTTAGTATTGTAGTTCTGGACAAGGGTGTCACTTTTTGTTGAAAAGTTGTGGGGACATTTAGGGGCTCATATTAGGGGTGTGACGAAACACTTGGTCCACGAGACGTGATAATGCACAATTACTACAAGATATTCCAATGCCATTTATGAGAAATATTCATTGATGAAAAAGGTCACTTGATTGGCAGGTCCTCCCCCAGATGATTTTGTGCATTAAACTCTTAATTTCCTGCATTCTAGAGACATTTTTTGCACCACTTTATGGTGGAAATTTATATGAAGGGAAACCAAATTCATGTGGCCGGTGACAATTAAGAATATAAAAATATTATTGATTGAAGTTACTCTTTTGGACAAGATCTGTTTCATTCTATATTTTCATTGCATTTTATTCATTCATTGTGTGCAATTAAACCTTTCTTGTAGAATTTTTATTTGTTATTTAACATTTCTTGTTGCAAGCTAATTTGCAGAAAACTTTTAGAAAATGCTTTCAAAAAGTGATGTGGACAAAATCAACCATTTAAAAAAAGCGGTGGGGACATGTCCCCAGCGACCCCAGTGTAAATGAGACCTATGGTCCTGGACAACAAGAAGCCTTTTATTGTCTTTATGTAATTGTTTTTATCTGATCTTATTAATGTTTAACTTACACTGTAGCGCTGAACACAGTTTTACTTGGTTTTTGGTCGGATCCTCTTCCAAAAGACACGTAGCTCTTGTAACTTGAGAGTTTCAATGCACTCACAGTAAATGGACAAAAGAATTTGCTGTCATGATCCAGCTGCAGTCTGCAGTGTTTCCTCTGTTCCTCCTAGTGTTTTTGTCAGTCACCTGTTTGTCTGTCCCAGTGTTTGTGTGTCTGGGCGTGGCGCTCCTGGCTTTCCTCCCTAGGCTCCAATCATCTAATCCCCTGTGGCTCCTAAATACACCTGACGGCCCTGCCGTAATCAAGACCTGTAGTATTTAAAAACCCGCTCTATACTTGCTTCACTTGTTTGCACTGCTCCTGACTCCTGTGTTTTTCTTGTCTGTGCTTCAGGTTCCACAGTTTTTCAATAAACCACTGTTCTTTGCTTCTACTCGAGTCTCAAAGTCCGCAATTGAATCCTCTTTCCTACTGCCCTAAACCTTTGCTAAATAAATGCAATGAGAAAGAAAGCCAACATTTTTAGTTATGATCAGTTCATCTATACTATATCCATTTAACCTTTTGTGTGAATAAACCATAAATCGTGGGTAAAGTAATATTAAAAACAACAACCGATTTAGCATTGGACCCCTGCAACCTGGTCAGACTCATGAAACCAAAAAAGGGTCAAAACCTTGTTAAAACATGTTGCCTTAATTACCCACAATGCATCTCAACCACAGGCAGTTTGGTTGGAGATTTGGGTGCGTCATGCTAGTAGCTGCTAATGTAGCCTCGAGCAGGGACAAGGAGCGGGCTACCGAGGTCTGGTAAGCTCACTTCTTTCCAACTCGACACCCCCAGGTTTTTTGTCCTTTTTCAAACCTGTAGTCTTCAGCCCCGGCGGACGCCGACTCAAGTGACATCACTGGAGGCGATTTATCAAATTTTGCGCGGCTCCCTCCGAAGGCATAAAAGGTTTTATACAACTTTATTCACACACGCAGCAGTAAACAGATTTCCCCTGCCCCTTTAAGAGTTCCCCTTTCAGGAACCAGAGCCTCTGGGTTTGTGTGTCTGCAGCGTGATTTGATTATCAGGGCTATTCCTGGACACAAAGAGCGAGACTCCTGCAATAAGATGTTCTGAATAAATGCTTCTTGACCCTGAACCCTGAAGTCGACAGCGTCCCTGCCCAGAAGAGAAGTCAGATGTTAAACCAACAGCTGCTAACCTGAACTTCCTCCTGGTGTCCTCTCCAGGTCGTACGGGTTTCTGGTGATGCCATAGAGGTGGTTGTGGGACTCGCACCACATACACAGCTCACTGGTGTTGGTGACGCCCAGCGGGATGGCCCCTGCTCTCTTCAGCAGGGCCACCGACGGAGTGTCGACGGTGGCCGTGACTCCTCGCCTGGACAGCAAACCTGCAGTGTTCGGCATGCCTGCAACACGGAAACACATCAAATACACTCAAAAGTAAAAGACGTTTTTAGTTTCAAAGCCATTGTTAGCTGCTGGGAATACTGTTCTGTGTCTTTTCATCATGAGGCCATCTACAACATGATGTATTCAGAAGGAAGTTAAACTTTCTCCACTATACGTTACCACCAGTGTTAAACGTCAACTCAAACTCTGTTTTTTTGATGTATATAGTGCCAGGTTTCAAGAGACTGACGGGATATTAGGGTGGGGCCGGTAGACGGCGATGGCTGACAGACATCACAACATTGAGCAGGCATCGTGATTGTAAACCCCCACCCCCTTTGGCAAAAAAATATCTAAATGTTTCAAATTATACCGCCTTGTGAAAGCAGTTTTTAATCACCAACAACATTATTATTATAAATGTTAAATATGCGTCGCACATTCCTCGGAATTCTCTTCTCCAAACATCGAGACACACAAGAGGCCTACACCTCTGGTAAACACACCGTCTTTCCCCGCCGCTCTCTATCACCACCCCCTTTTCCATGTTTTTCCACCTGTGATCCGTTATCACGGCAGCAGGTGAGCCACTTGTGGGCTTGTTAATGAAGCAGCCTATCAAACAACCAAAACCAACATCTGCACCCTGTGTGTTCACTGCTGCTTTACCTGCTCCGTGCTTGTAAAATTTCCACTGCGACTTCTAACGTTTTAGGCTGCCAAGTTTTTAACCCCCCCACCACCACCACCTTTGTGCACGCGCCCCTGATGTCATAGTCCATCCCGATGTTTCAATGCAGACATCGTCCCTTGGAAATTTTGTATACGTCGCCCTACGGGATATTGATTTCTGGAAGTTACCCTGGAGGGCGAAGCACTCTTTGACAGAGAGTGGGACTCCCAGTAACGGCAGCCGGTCCTCCAGCACCTCCTCTCCTCCAGTCTCCTCCTCAATCAGCTTGTCCACCTGGGCCGCCTCCTGGAGTGCAGCATCAAACCTGGCGGGAGGGAGGGGTGGGGGTGGGGGGTGGGTGGAGAGAATAATCATTTGACGCAATTCTGGTGAACTGCTGATTAAAAGAGCTTGATTTTCAGATTATGCATCATAGTGGAAACTGTAAATATGGCAAGTGTTACCATGACAGTTTTTACAATATAATTAATACACTTTTCAGCAACAAATTTCAGATTTTCTGTTTCACTTTGTCAAAGAGAGTCAAATACATTTTACCCCAGCCGTAACCCCAACAATATTCCGTTTACTATCACGTACAAAGAGCCGATAGGGGCTTTCCAAAATCTACTCCCTCTGCCTACCTACATCGACTCCGTTTGCGTGCTCAAAGGGATGGTCAGCCAACTTGAGTGCCGTCCAAAACCTATCTAACCAAAATAAGTTCGTACATACACGATCATAAAATAATGACAAATGGTTTCAGTTTCCTTCTAGCAAAACACTTGAGTGTTCCTGAATCTTAATACAGCTGTTGTTTGATAAACGTGTAACAGCAGTGAGTGATCTGTAACTTCAGATCCTGTTTACACTAGGAAGAGGTTCATCCGAAATTTGGCCGCTGTTTTTATACACTACGGGAACTCAGGTAGGCAGTGAGAGTGACTCCGCCCAGAGTACACTCTGTGACGGAGTGGAAGCGGTGAGGGGTCTAGTTTTTAAAAAAGGCCGCTAGTGTTTCCTTGTTCCTTCTAGTGTTTTTGTCGGTCACCTGTGTGTCTGTGTGTCTTGTGAGTACAATCACAAACAATTCTGATAATCTATTAATCGTTTTGAGTAATCTTTTAAGAAAATATCTCCAAATTCTCTGATTCCAGCTTTTCAAACGTGAATATTTTCTGGCCCCTCTATGACAATAAACTGAATATCTTTGGGTTGTGGACAAAGCAAGACATTTGAGGACATTATCTTGGGCTTTGGGAAACACTGACCAGCATTTTTAACCATTTTCTGGACCAAACAACTGATCCATTAATAGTGAAAATGATCAACAGACTAAATCATAATGAAAATAATATCAGTTGCAGGCCCAGCCGGAACTGGCAAATATTTGCTTCAAAAAATACGTTAAATGATTATTCGATTATCAAAATAGTTGCCAATTAAAACTTTCTTTCGATCGATTAATCGAGTAAACGTTGCAGCTCAAGAGAACAACAGATCGAATGATTCTTTCTTGCCTGTCTTTACAACAGCGTTCAGAAGAGGGTTGACTTCCTGGATCCTGTCAATGTAAGCTTGCACCACCTCCACACTCGACACCTGCAGAAACACAACAACAGACTATAGAAATGTGTCACACACACACGTCACAAAAAAGAAAACGTTAGCATGCCAGATTTGAGAAAAAACACAGTGCATTCCTCCAGATAAAATATGAAACAGGTGTCTCCTAAAAATAGGGAGGGGTAGATGGAAGAAAATGTTCTTTGAAAAAGTATATTGATATAAGTTTGTTCCACTGCTGTGAACATAAAGTCTCAGATGGTTTTCTATCATTAAATACCAAGGAAACCGAAAGATCTACATTTCACAGGCTGAAATTAAAGCACGTTTGCTCGAAAATGCCAAATCTATTATCAGCATGGGTATTTAACGGTCAGTTGTTTCAGCTCTACATTAAAAGCAACACCTGCGCAATATACTGCCATACAATAAAACACAAGATACCTCAGGCTAATGGTGTTTCCAGCCTCTCCTACTTGCTGTGGATGCCTTACAAAATAATGTGTTCATCAACACACAAAGTCCAACCTGTGTCAATAAAATGAAGCTCGCACTTTATGTTGTATACACAGCAAATTGAGAAGAGTTAAATCTGAGTAAATGTAGAGTTAATTCTACTCTGGAGTGAAATCCATTATGTGTGACTCAGTTAATAATAACAGTAGTTAAAACAGAGAGTAAAAAGTGTTATTAACTCAAACCTGTAACTGTAATTGTATCAATATTAACTCTGAACTTCTTACTCTTAACTCTGATGCTGGCTTTTACTGTTGAAGTGTTTGATGTCTCTCCTCCTTCCCCACTGCGCAGGCCTACACACACTGACTGGCTGAAGTCAGGAGACTCTTCATGAAAGCACTCCACTGACGAATGGGAA